>NW_025058829.1:0-5219 GCF_019279795.1 Protopterus annectens
TTATGAAAACAAGGCTGCAGTGTTGTTGTTGAATGAAATTGATAAATTGAATGAAAGTATAATTAACAATAGAAATTTTAGTGGGATAAAGTGTGATTATGAAGCATTTAAGGAGGTAGATGACCATTGCAACAGAGTAGTTATGAGAAAATAAACTGGAAAGATCTAGAAGAATATAAAATGGTACAGCATATTGTTTTAATAAAAGTAGAATTGCCTCAACAAGACAAAATTATGTATCCAACAATGAAATAAATGGGAATGAGAACAATGAATGGATAGAGGTTCCAAGAAGGAGTGAAAGACTACAAAAAGTAATTATGGTACTAAGTAGGTTTTCAGCAAGCACCAGGAAGACAAGGGAATCGAGAAGTAAACCAGCCAATGCAAATGTTGAGCAGATTCAGGAGATAACCACTAATAATACAGGACGGAACAAATAACCTTGAAAACCAGGACAAGAACATTCACACAACTGCCCACACATGTAACATAGTAAAACAAGACAATCTTTCTATATACAATTTTACAGACGGAAATTAATGAAACATTTTTGAACTTTTCAAAAAGGATTACACTTTGTACCCACCCTATAAACATTACTAATACCATTATTGATTTAAAATTGTTCATGAGGCAATTAAACCTAAGTATCTATTTTGTAATAAAACAAACAACAAGGTTTGTACAGGAAAAGCACATTCAATCCCCCATTACACTCTCACTAAAGATATATGAGGAATTAGTGGAGAATGAACTTAGAAAATTAAATAGGGAAACGGAATACAAAGAATGTAACAATTTCCAGACAATATAACAAACTCTTAACATTATTAAGAAAGGAGAGAATAAGAGTGATGAAAACGGACAAAGGGGGTGGGATAGTGCTTATGTACCAACAAGCATATGAAGCATTTATTCACAATATGTTACACGATACAGAACAATACACACAAATTTCCATTAATGAAAGAAATATAGCTTACAGTAAGATTAAGTATTATTTAGAAGATCATCTTTTGCAAGGAGCAATAAATGAACAGCTCTTCAACTACTTACTAGTGCAAAAACCACTAACTCCTGTTATTTTTGGAATACCAAAAGTTCATAAGGGCCTTCAACCTTTAAAATTTAGGCCAATAGTAGCAGGAGCTAAAGGCATCACTGAACCTTTAGGAAAATACATCGACAATATGACCAAAAAATGTATAACATCACTAGAATGTATCTGCAAAGACTCCTGGGAATTTTTAAAGGGAATAAAAAATGAGTTCTTTGCAGAAACTCAATTTTTGGTCACTATTGATATAGTTAACCTATTTCAAGTATCCCACATGAAATAGGACTTGAATGGTTCAATGAAATGTTAGTTAAGCTTACTTAACTTCAGTGGCGACACCATTAAGTTAATAGTGGAATTTATGGGTATTATTTTAAATAACAACTTTTTAATTTTTAATGGTGGACTTTTTAAACAAAACAAAGGTGTAGCCATGGAAACACTGGCATCAGCATACGCTAACCTTGATTTGCACCATTGGGAATTAGAATTCATTTTGTACAAAATTGGGTCCAACACATTGTCCACTACAAAGATTTTGGACGATATATGCATTTTATGGAAAGGTACTTATTATGATTTTATTAATTTTATAGATTATATTAATGAATCCACAACTTTTAAAATTTACTTATGAAATTAATCCAAATCAATTGCATTACTTAGACATTAATTTAATGAAAAACAATGTAACTAACAACTTTGAATCTAGTGTCTACAGAAAGAAGACTTACTCTAACATGTTTTTACATTTTGACAGCAGTCACCCATACTTTCAAAAAAAGAGTATTCTTAAAGGCCAATTCATTAGGGCATCAAGAATCTGCAGTACAGACCATTTATTTCAAGTAGAAATAGAATATTTAAAGACCCTTTTTCTAGAGAAAAAATATCCCTTATGTTTGATTAAAGCTGTATCAAATGAAATTACAACAAAAAGAAATGAAAAATATGCCCCACTTTTAAATATTGAAACAACAAACAATACAAAAATAATTGAAAACAAGGAAGAATACAAAAACCAAGCATTTGCATATACTTACAGCAGTGACAACAAGGAAATAGAAGCCATTATTCTAAAATATTGGCCAATACTAACAAATAATACAGAAATCAACAAGATAATTCCATCATTACCAAAATTTATAAGGAAGAAAATAACAACCTTAAAAGTTTGTTTGAAAAAGAAGTAGGTAACAACCCAAGTAACACAAAATTAATGAGGGGTACCTACAAATGTGGGGCCTGTAATCAATGTAGTTTTATGTTGAATGATACAGGTTTATACTTAAAATCAAGAAAATTAGGGCTATATTCACTAGGACATTACAATTGTAATTCGAAGGGCATAATTTATCTTGGAATATGTCAACATTGTTTATCTTTTTACATAGGAAAAACAGAACTAACATTAAAAGAAGAGTTTATGAACATTCCTATGAAATTAAAACAAAAAAGAAACAAACGATTCTTTAAACATTCTTTAACATGTAAACAAATGAACATAAAATTCTTGGTACTTGAGCAGGTAAAGAAACATTAGAGGAGGTGACTGGGAAACATCCCTGGAATATAGAGAACTAGTTTGGCAAATTAAGCTGAATGCTGCAAAAGCACCAGGGATGAATGAACAGGTCAGTATAAGCAGTGTATTAAAACAGAGAAGGGCAAAATTATAAACAAAACAAAGTGAATGTAAAAAACACCCAGACACTAAAACACAGGTTTTAAACAATTTCATAATTCCAATTTTAATTACTGGATTTTTTATTTATTTATTTATTTAAGATAAAAGGTAGATAATGTTTTGTATAAATATTTATTAATTCTTTAAAAAGTATCTAACCATATAAAATAAATTAAAAGATCAATTCTGTTATACATCATGTACTTATATATTTATCTGCTTGTTGAATATTCACTGAATAAATAAATTTTTAATATTTAATATTTAATATGTAATATTTAATATGTAATATTTATTATTCTTCTGGTTCCTATTTATCATTTTTTGGTTTCTATTTAACATTTATTATAGATTTTACATTCAATATTTTAACAATTGAAATATGAAATTACTTTAGATACATATTGGAAACAATAATATTAAAATAATAAAACGGATAGATATAACCTTATAGAGACACACATTATCAGTAAACACAACGGACATGACAAACTGAATTAATAACAAAATAATCAAACATTGTTTGGTTGATGAAAAATATTGGTTTTAAATAAAGAACATAATGTAGTACAGTTTCCATAAAATGCAAATATATTAGTGTAACAGGATCAACCCCCCCCAACATTAAGAATGAATGGTGAATACCACAGATGACCAGCTCCTGACAACACTTGCTGCTATTTATTTAAATAAACAGGCCACTAGCACGAAAAACTAGTTTAATTTTTCTGCAGTAACAGCAACAGTTCTAAAAGAAAAAAATTTCACAATAGAGCAGGGGCTAAGAAAGGTAACATATGTGTAAACCACGCAACATTTACTAACTTAGTTATTCCTTAGCTGTTTTAAAGAATACCTTAGAAATTTCAACACAATGGATTTTGGAGAAGGAATACAGCTTTAATTAAAGAAAATCCTTTTAAAAGACATCTTAATTGAAATAATTAGCAATGAATTACAACCAGGGGTATATAAAAAGACAGGTTGCAGAGAAAAAGATCTTGAAAAGCGAGAGCCAAAGCTTGACTTATTGGATTTCTACTGTGTTCAGATTGCTTTTAGTGAAAGACAGAATTTTATATAGTTTTTTGGGCATTACTTTTACCCAACATTGGATGTTCTGCTTGTTTACTTTAATAAATTTGGGATTATTTTAAACGCTGGTTCCGTTTCCTGCTGTGGTGGCATCGTAACCTGAAGGTTGTCCTGCATTGTTTTGGTTGCTTACAGTACCCCATGCACCTGCATGATGTCAGGCTGGTATCAGTAATATATCATGTAGTACAGTCTGGCTACCATAGGGATTGCACAATGTAGAAGCAATCAACATTCAAAAGATAATATAAAATATTTTAATACATATATGTAACTGCACAACACACACAGAGATATGTATAGGAAGATACATATGTAGAAGGTACACAAAATCGACAGCCACTATTCCTACAGTTGCCACCTTACCAACTGGACACTGTATAAACCACCCATACAAATGACACTTGTTGCCTGCAACATATACCCACAGAGAGGTCAAAGGATATAACACTGCACACAGGTTTGCATACATGGGAAAGCTTTATTTGTGTACTATTACAGTTATATATGCCATGTCATATAGCTGTTTAGACACTGACATACATATAAACAGAGTAATGCAACTGTGAAACAGTTATATTAATACAGTTGTCTGGAAAGGTTTACATATGTTGCTGTCCAGGCCGACCTTCAAGTAGTACAATAGTAAAGACAGACTGGGCCACAGGATACCCAAACAATCAACAGTAAGTAATGCAGATGTATAGTCCAGCAGCCTCATCTACACTCTTACACCATCCCTAGGGGTAAAGACCTCAGTTGACACAATGGGATGTATCTGTTACATAACAAGGAAACCCACCATCACAATCACACTGAAAACAGAACAGTCTGTATGGCAGGAAGCAGAGGCCTGCATTTACCCAAGGTGAATTGTATGGTAATGTACTCCAGATACCTTAAGGCAGCTTACCCCCGATACCCAAAATGTTGTAACAGCCTAGGTTAGTTATGGTGCATCCCCATAGACTGAAATACAGGGCCATATACCACTGTTACATACACTGGCCTCTGAATGCATAAGGGCACACATGTATTTGTGATGAAGCCCACAATATATGGACCCAACCCCACAATATTTTCCCCAACAGCAGTGGAATGATGGCAGGAATGGCAGCATGACATACTCACAGCCCCCTCAACTAATCATATGGACAAACCATTCCTGGAAAAGGCCGTATGTATCTCAATATGGACAATAGCTGTCCATCAGGATATAAGTAAAACAAAAGGTGGAGTCTAAGAAAAAATGAGGCCCGCCTTTGGGGACGCAAAACATAACAGGACCCCGCATCAAAACCAGTTTACTATCAACGACTGATTCGTAACAGTAACACACAAACCCTGTAAAAAGCTTCAATGTAAAAAATTTTTCCC
>NW_025058831.1:0-5222 GCF_019279795.1 Protopterus annectens
TACATGCACTATTGAAAATGTTTAAATGCATATATTTTAACAGTGGAAACGGGTCAAAAAAAAATAGCTAAAATTAAATTACTTTTTTCCTGGGCCCAATAAAAGATGGTTTTTTTTCATTTTTCAATAAAATTAGACACGAGTCTGGCTGAGAAATGTTCTGTATTGTCTTCAGAGTGAACTAATTAATAGTTTTAAAAGGTTGAAGGAATGTAATTGTTTTATGACTTCCAGCATCTGCCAAAGATCCGAGGTCTATGTATTTTCACAGGTAGATGATAAATACTGGTAGCACCCAGCAGTGGGGGTTTCACCTGGGATACAGTCAGATGACAAGAAATTATATCATTCTGTAAGCTATTCCAGCAGTAATATTTGAGATATTAATTTGAGAAGACTCTCAGAGAGACAGCACATTCTTTATTTTGTCTTGGACCTGGCAACAACAAGATCCATTCACCACACATCTACCTAGCTCTATAATAGTAAGTTTTTAGGGTACAGTAATTCTCTTAGATTCAGTCACGAATATAGTGAAGCTTAGTTTAGATATTTTTCTTTATGTAGTCAAGACTGTCCTGCAAGGTTATTTTAAATATTTCCTATGATTTTAAACTCTGGTGTCACTGTGAATACCTACTGAGTATTTTCTTGTTTCTTTATTATTTATTATTAAATATATTTAAACTTTTCATTGTGGCTGATCTTTGTATAGATATTTAAGTTTTTAGCCTACTTGCATATTTATTTGGTGACAATGTGTGGTCCACTCATAATAGTATTGCTCTTGGTCAAACTACTATTTATGTTAATATTAATATTTCACAGTAAGATTGGGCACCTTTTATTAAGGGCCTTAAAGTAGTTGATAAGGAGCTGGCTGGTGGCAGTGAAAACTACCTTATAGTTTGGGCAAAAGGGGGCATAGCTAGTAAACCTGTGCCAGCCTTTTCCCCTGTGGTGGGTGTGTGGTGTGTGAGGGTGTGTGTGTATGTGTGTGCGTGTGTGTTTGTGTGTGTGCGTGTGTGTCTTTGTGTGTATTTGTGTGTGTTTTTGTGTGGGGGGTTGTAAATCAAACTTCCAAAAAAAAGTGTGGGGGGGTCACTATTTTGGGGTGGGAACCCCCCAAGGGCCTGGTTTTGGGGAAACAGAGAGGGTCTTAAAAAGGGTTTTTACCTTGGGGCCCCCACTTCCCCGGGGTTTTTCCCCAATTTCCTTTTAATAGCTCTCCCAACTGTTTGGAGTCTTTTTTTGGGGGTTTTTTCTGGGAGAAAGGGGAAAAGAAAAAAACCAGGAAAAGACAAAAACTTGGGGTTTTTGTTTTTTTGCCCCTTTAAAAAAATTTGCACGGGATGAAAAGGGGCCCTTCATTCTTTGGAAATAATTAGTCCCTGGAAACCTCCCGGGGGTTTAACCACCCCCCAGGGGTAAAACCCGGGGTTGGTTTGAAGGCCCAAAAATTACAGCCCCCCATTGGGGGGTTGCAATAACTGAAATAAGCATTTAATTTTATATCCCATTTTTTTCCTTTTAAATGAAACAGTTATTTCAAAAAGGAGCAAAGCGGGTTAAATTCCCGGGAAAAATTGAAAATTTTTTAAAAGGATTTTTTAAATTCAAATTCAATTTTTTTTAAATTTATTTTTTTAAAGTTCCTTTTAAATCGGGCTTTGGAAAAAAGGTTTTAGCGGGGCCCGGGGAAAATTCCCCAGTTCATTTTTTAATTTGGGGGAATTAGCCCCCAGGGAAACCCCCCTTTGGGTGGGCCTTTTAAAGCCTACCAAACCCCAGTGAGAATAAAACCCCGGAACCTTTTTTTTGTAAGGAAAAAACCAAACCCTTCACCACCTCCCCATTACATTTAAAATTTAACGGTTAATTTAAAACCATGAAATTGTATGGAATGGAACCTTATTTAAAAAATTACAAAGCACAACCTTTGGTTTTAAACTTAAATTTAACATTTTCCCTAAAATTTTTCATTTAAAAATTTGGATGAGCCGGGATTAGAACCCCCATATACCATGTTCATTGCCTGGGTGGAATATACAGCATTTTTCAGACAAAATAACCGGGAACAAAAGGTTTGGAACTTTACTCTGGGTAATGCACTACTTTTATTTCAGACACTTTTTGCTGCATTCTTTATTCATTTACATTTCACAGCTGACCGGTGTCAGATTAGAACACACATGCAATGAATATGGGAATAGTGAACATTTTTTATTTGAAAGCATTACATATCAAAGCACCATCAACCTTTAGATTTTATTGCTTAATATTGCTTCAAGTCTGGCATGTAGAACATGGATAACTCTGCAAGACATACCCTGTCCATTAATTGAGTGCAACCTACAGCTTATTTCAGACAATGGTTTGACCACAAAAGTGACTCTTAATATTGGTAGACCACAACATTAATTTATGTTTGGGAAATATACTACCAGTACTTCATTTTACCTGATTTAACCCTTTTCCATTTCAGGTAGGAGTGAAAATTACTAAAAAGTTAAAGTCATAGGTATGCCATACCTGTTAAGACTGCAAACTCTTTAAGTTATCATAAGATTACATTATGCGTTAAGTTATTACTTTGTTTCCCTACTTACCACACTTTCGCCTCATCCTGGCCAGGCCCCCCAAAGGGGCGGGAACCCCGTCATCTGCAGCTTTGAAAGAAAAACCCTTATTCTTCCCGTTTTTCATAATTCAGCTTTTATATTTCTAAAGTTTTCTGGAAACATACTTCATATCTTGGGGCTGCCTAACCCCTTCTTGGGAATGTCCAAGGGTTTTTTCCCCCCTCCACTTCAGGCTGCTGTAGTGGTGATGACACTGATCACCAGTGCAGGGGATACCAGTAGCACTGGCAAGTTACCTAGTCAACTGACCGCAGGCATCAGACTTGCACTCTGAGCCCTGGTAATCACCCTGCAGCACCTAGGGTTTATAGATCTTCCCAGGACTCCAACAAACACTTTGGACTCCTCCACACCCCACTTCTGTGCCTGAAAGCTTGATCCCTTTTCCCAAAACCCCCGGAAAATTTACAGCCAAGGGGAAGACTCCAATAAAAACCGTGAAATTCCCCCTATTTGGCCTTTTTAAAAGGCTACATTCCTGCCCTTTGCATTAAAACTGAACTTTCAAAAACTCTATGGCTTAGCTTTCAAACTCACACAAACCATTTCAGAAAAGCTGAGCATCACTTAACCTCACACAAGCCATGTTTAAGCATAGCTTAGCAATGTGCAAACATTGTAGATCATTGACCATTCAGCAATAAATATAAAAGATATGACTGGTCAGGACTTGAACTGGGACCTACTACCCTAGTATGACTCAACCTATCTAGCTACTTGGATAGTACAAGTAGTATATCTTCACATATACTGCTAAGATGTCTGTTATTGCAGTAAAGGTGCGGGTTTGTGTTGCCAAGGACAACTCAACTACAACAACTAAATACATTCTGGTTGGTATTTTTGGATGTCTGACAGTGCAGTTAGTCATGTGCCCTCACAAAAGGAAGAGACAAGAAAGTAAATAAATAATACAAATAATTACATCTAGTTTCTATTTTTAGATATATAGCAGATGTCAGGTACATACGTATAAGCGCAGCTCGTATAGTTAAGCACTACATCACACCACACAGGAGACCAAATATTAACAAATTACAATTGGATACATCCACTTTCTATTTTTGAGTATATAGCAGATATCAGGTGTACATGTATAAGCCCAGCTTGGCATTGCTAAGCACTGCATTGTACCACACAAACAGGGAGCAACAAAAAAAATGTAAAACAATTACACCTGATTACATCTGGTTTCTGTTTTTAGATATATATCACATGTCAGGTGTATGCATTGCTAAGACCATGCTGCACTGTGCAAACAACACATAAAAATAAAAAGAATAAAATATTGTCCTGTGCTTACCACCTGTCCATTTTCTAGACAGTCCACAAGTATGGGACAGCCTCTACACTGCTGCTTGCACAGATTCAATATCCGTGTTACTGTGATATCCCTTGGCAGAGCCCAATAATTAATATGTATGGTGTGCTGCCAGTGAGGAACCGTGGCCTTGTACACAGTTACATTCCATGTAGGCTCTACATAGAGCCTACATGGATTTTATTGAATCCTGGCCCAAGTCTCACATGCAAATGGAGAATTATGCATAATTTCTGTATGCCTTCTTCTGATCTATGATAAATTTTGTTCCCTTTCAGAAGTAATACAGAAGCATGGTCTGCTGAAGTAACTTGTTAGTTTTCATAGGCAAATGGCTGTGGATTCCAACTAATGCATAATAGCTCTTTGCTGTATCAAACATACTTTCTTAACTGTGCATAACAGATATAACTTCTTGCTGCAGTTGCCATACTGTCAGTCAAAAAATTGGTCTTCAAGCTATACTCATAGCTGTTATGTATCCACATAACAAATCTTTGCTAGCAAATTCCTTTCTTAGATTATAGTAAAGAACTGCACTGTCTCCTTATTATAGTTCCTAATATATAACAAACTCTAACTACCAGTTAAGCAGACACCTTTGCAATTATAGATGCTTACATGGATGCTAATATTGCTTAAAGGTGACCATTTTGTACCTCTTTTACAGTATCACAACCCCTATCAGCTGGAACCCAGAACAGCCTTCCCTTTGTACCCTGCATTACTACAGATCCCCTATGAGGGCAAGCTGTAGTTCACAAAAGTGGGGAGGGGGGTCACATTACACAACAACAGTTTTGGACCATTAGCCTGATCAGTATTTTGCATAAAAAGCATAGAGAAAGTCATAATGGATCCCATCCAGAATGACATAATGTAGCGTTATGGCTTGTCTGAGGGACAGCTTGTCTCCTGAATCTTTTTCCATTCAATGAATAGGTAACAACAGCAATTGTTGAAGAACTGACAGTGTGTGTGTTGCTTACAATCATGTTACTAATCCTTTGACAGAAGTTAAAGCACCATAATTAGACAGTTTGCCACCAGAGATGTGCAGGTAATATTATTCTCTTCTAGTTATATAATTGTTATTATTATTTAGAGATATGACAACCTCCGATGATTTTCTACACTCTAACCTGAGAATTCAATATAAACTCCATGTAGGCTTTGTCAAAGCTCATTATATATGTTAGGGTGATGCAGCACTGCTAATTATATATTCATGCTGCTCATGTTACACATCATGTAGTATA
>NW_025058832.1:0-5549 GCF_019279795.1 Protopterus annectens
GCCGCGATCTCCTCTGGGGGATCTGGAGCTTCCGCTGCTCGAGGGGTGAGTGGCATCGGACCCTTGTCCGACCCCGCTCTCCCTCTCGGGGCTTCGGCGCTGGTGAGTTCGGGTCCGACATCGGCTTCGGAGCCGTCCCTGTTGGTGCCGGGGGAGGTCTTTGTCTCTTAGGAGCGGGGGCCTCTGGCCTTGCCTGACAGGGGTGCCTTCGAGGTCATGCGGAGCGTGCTAGAACCAGGTTCTGCCCCACAGTCGGCTCCTTCAGCCCCCCCATCTACAGTGCCTGTGGTGATTTCTACTCACCCCCTTGTCTCAGACCGCAGAGAGCCAACTCCTCAAGTTTCCCCATTGGGAATTTCCTCCTCTTCCGAGGCCTCTCCTGACCCGGTAGGAGATCCCCCTAGGAAGAGGCAGTGCAAGAGGAAGCACATTGACTCCCCTGAGTCTATCACCTCTGACACTGACTTAGAGGAATCTGAAGGTTCCCCTCGATCCCCCTCTGAGGATGTCTCCTTTGCTGACATCCTTGAGATCCTCAAACAGAGGGGGAACTGGCCAGCCCTTAACCCTTCGGAGGATGAGTCAGTGTATCTTGAGGCGTTTGGTTCTCGCCCTTCTACCTCCTGGGTGTCCCCTCCCTTTGACCCCCTTATGGAAGTGGTGGCAAGGAAGGCTTGGACGGCTCCTGATTCAGTGGAACCCACCCCAAGGAGACCATCTAAATTTATTACTGCCCCTAGAGATAAAGATTTTTTATCCAAAGGTGTCCCTGTTGATGCCATGGTGGTGGCTGCGGCCACTAAGAAGGAGTTAGCTGATCCTTCGGTTCCTGTCCATCCTCCTAATAAGGAATCTAGGATCATGGACAGGTACGGCAAGCGGATGTTCTCATCAGCGACCTTTTCAATGCGTTCGCTGAATTACTTATGCCACTTCACTCGTCTCCAGAGAGATTTACTCAAGGATATGGGTGAACTGTTAAAGGATCCTACAGCTGAGGGGTTCAAAGACACAATGAACTCCCAGTTGGCAACCCTGAATTCCATCGTTAACTCCTCCATGCGGCTGGCCTCATATGCTGCAGATGGGGTGAGTAGAGCCGCAGGCACAGGTGTTGCCTTACGACGTCATGCCTGGATGTGGCTATGCAACTTTGCGGACCTTTTCAAGGCGTCCTTCACCAATTCTCCCTTTGATGGATCATCCTTGTTTGGTCCACAGGGGAAGGATACATTGACCAGGTGCGAGGTAGAAGGTAAGACTCTCTCTGCCGTAGGAGTCCGTTTTTCTACCCCTTCTAGACCCTATCCCAAAGGTCAGAGGGGAGGAAAGATGTGGTTCCACAAACAATCCCAGGGAGTCTCATCTGACGCACAAGGTCGATTCCCCTCTAGAGGCAGAGGGGAGGAATAATAATAGACGCCGCCCTACAGGCAGAGGAGGTCCGCAAAACCAGGGTAGCAGAGAAATGTTATATGACAAACCCTTTCAGCATCCCTGAGGGGCTGCCCGGCTGTCCACCTTCGGAGGCAGTTGGGGGAAGGTTATCCCTGTACCCAAAAGCCTGGCTTTCCCTTACTCAAGACAAATGGGTACAGTCGATCATATCCGAGGGTTACAAAATTCCCTTTATTCACATCCCATCTCAACCCAAAAGATCCCTTCCAGACGTTCCACCCGGTCTAAGGGAACAAGCAGCATTAGAAATTTCAAAGCTGCTATCAAAAAGAGCTATCCAATCAGTCCCAGCAGACCAGCAAGGATCCAGAATCTACTCCAAATTCTTTTTGGTACCAAAAAAAACAGGGGACTGGAGACCCATACTGGATCTCAGCTACTTAAACAAGTATGTCAGAAAAACAAAATTCCGGATGGTCACGCTACAGTCCATTCTACCCTTCTTGGGTCAGGACAATTGGATGTGCTCGATAGATCTTCAGGACGTGTACTACCACATCAAGATGAACAGACGCTCCAGGAGATATCTCCGCTTCAGGCTGGGAGCCAGTCACTACCAGTTCAGGGCCCTGCCCTTTGGTCTCACTACAGCCCCCCGTGTGTTTACCAAATGCATGGCAGTGGTCGCGGCTCACTTGAGACGTCAAGGATTCCAGGTGTTTCCATATTTAGATGACTGGCTCCTTACCGCCACCACCAGACATCAGCTTCTTCTATCCAGGGACTTCACCATCCAATCTTGCCAAGCTCTAGGCATTTTGATAAATTTTGAAAAATCTGCCTTGTCGCCTTGTCAATCTATTACCTTTATAGGCGCCACCTTAGACACACTCAATCTTTCAGCCAGACTCACAGAGCAGAGAGTGTCAGACATTCGAAAGCAAGTTTCCTTTCTCTTACAATGCAACAAAGTCAAAGCCAGACTAGTTTTGAAGGTGTTAGGACTCATGGCAGCAGCTATTCCCCTTCTCCCCTTAGCTCGCTTTCACATGAGGATCCTCCAATGGATGCTATTTACTCAATGGTCCTTTCAACAGCTCCCGATGTCCCATACCATATTGATAACTCAATCATGCAAGAATCAACTGTCTTGGTGGATCACATCACCTCAACTTCTCCGAGGAAGACCCTTCACCCCCCCCCCAGTCACCACGTTGACTACAGATAACTCCCTGATTGGGTGGGGGGGGCATTATCAGGGCAGGACAGTCCAAGGCACGTGGCAACCTTTCAAGTGTCACTTGCACATAAACGTCTTAGAGATGAGAGCAGTGCTTTTAGCGTTGCAAGCCCTTCACGACTCTCTTCCCACTGGGACTATTGCAATTCAAACGGACAACATGTCCGTAGTGTGGTACATCAACAAACAAGGCGGAACCAGATCATACCCTTTATGTCAAGAGGCACTCAGACTTTGGCAATGGGCGATCTCTTCTCAGCGTTTTCTGATAGCAATGCACATTCCCGGGAAATCCAACGTTATTGCAGACAAATTGAGCAGGGCAATTCTCATGCCCCATGAGTGGTCTCTAAAGAAATCAGTTCTAGAAGAAGTATTCCTAAGATGGGGCCAGCCTTGCTGCGATCTTTTTGCTACTCCCCAAAACAGCAAGTGTCACGACTTCTTCACTCTCTTCCTGTTACCAGGCCATCCCACCAGAGATGCTCTAGTCCACGATTGGCCCCGGGGACTTCTATATGCCTTTCCCCCCTTTCCACTGATATCTCAACTAATTCAGAAAGCCATCGCCTTGAGAGTGACAATGATCCTCATTGCCCCTTACTGGCCTCGACAAATATGGTTTCCATTTCTTCATCGTTACCTTTTGGAGCAGCCTTGGCATCTGGACCCAGTACCAGATCTGATAACCCACCAATCGGGTCAGCTGCACCATTCTCTGCCTTCTCTAGACCTCACAGCGTGGTGTCTCCGATTCCAACCTTAGCCAGGCTTCCCTCAATATCTCGCTCGGTCCGAGATATCTTGATAGCCTCTCATAAATCTTCTACCCGGAAGATTTATAGTAGCAAATTGAAATGCTTCTCTTTTTGGGCAACATCAAAAAACATAGGTCCCTTTACTGCACCTATCCAGTCTATTCTAGACTTTCTAGCAGAACTCTTTCATTTAGGATCATCTGCATCTACCATTAGAGTTCAATTGGCTGCCATATCTAATTTTCATGTTGGTGTTTCAGAGTCTAGCATCATGGCTCACAAACTCTGTAAAGCCTTTTAAGGGTATTTCTTCTCAAACCTCCAATCAAAATCCCGCCTCAATGGGATTTGAACTTGGTTCTGGCATCCTTAATCCTTCCCCTTGAACCGGCTTCATGTTCTCTGAAGTTGCTTTCTTGGAAGACACTTTTTCTGGTAGCTATAACTTCAGCGAAGGGTATCTGAACTCCATGCTCTGTGCAGTCATCCTCCTTACTTAGTGTTTCACAAAGATAGGGTATCCTCCGTACTAATCCATCCTTTTGCCTAAAGTTTCCTCTCAAGTAAACCTAAACCAAATTATTGATCTCCCGTCTTTTTCCTAACTATTCAACAGGTCGAACAAAAGCTACATTTTTTGGATGTTCATCGCCAACTTAGATATTACTTAGACAGGACTAAACAATTCAGGAAATCTAATCAATTGTTTTTGTCATATGTGGAAGGGAAATTGGGCCTTCCTGTTACTAAAGTATCCCTCTCTAGATGGCTCACCTCTACAATTACCTTCATCTATGAGATCAGACATCAAAAACTACCCTCAAGACCTAGAGCTCATTCAACTAGGGCATTAGCTACATCCGTAGCTTTTCAGAATAGGCTGCCAATAGATTCCATTTGTGCAGCAGCCAAAATTACAAATTGGACATGGTTTCCAGAAGCCGTGCCAATTTTGGTTCCACTGTTCTTAAGAGTCTGTTCCAATAGGCCACCCAGGATAAGTTGCTAGGGACGCGGTCTCATCCAGCAAGAATGAAGGCGAGATTGACAACTTAACATTAAGAAGTTATGTACCTACCATAACGTTCCATGTTAGTTGTCTTCTTCGCCTCTCTACCCTCCTTCCCCCAAGCCTGGACAGACCGACAGGAATTCAGTTTGTGTTCTTCCTCTGGAAGTCGTCATTCCCACATGTTCTTCCACCTCTTTTCTCCTTTCTGAGGTCTGCGATACCTTTTACGGAGGTTGTTTTGAGGTGGGTTTCCCTACTCCATTCTATGGAGACTAGGGTTGCTTGGTATAGCTATCAAACGAGATCTGAGTAGTTACCGCATAGCATTGTGGAATATAGGGGAGCCTCGAGCCGGTGGAATTAGCTCTCGAGCTTTAGTATTGGCCGAGTCGGAGCCAAGGATCGGCTCCAAACCCATCCAGCAAGAAAGAAGGCGAGAAGAAGACAACTAACATGGAACGTTATGGTAGGTACATAACTTCTTATTGTATTCTATAATGGGTCTAATGAGGGATGAGCACAGTGGGACAATGATCTCCTTTTTTCTGGAAGAAAAGCCCTTAGTGATGAGGTGTGCCACATAGAAGGATTTCCTGACTGTTGTGGCGATGTGGTTATCGAAAGTGAGACCACTGTCCACCTGTATCGCTAAGTCTCTTTTCACACTTTCGGTGTTTAGTGTACTGCCACCTATATGGTAATTCACGGATACATGTTTTTCCCAAAGGGGATAACTATACATTTCTTGGCATTGAGCTTGAGCCCATGGCTCTGGCACCAAGCATCTGTTTCTGTAAGGCCCTTTGAGTATCCACATCATTTGGGGATTCAATAATGGCTCCCAGTTTGCAGTAATCTGCTAACTTTGTTATCCAGAGTCCCGTAGAGTTGGCCTGTACTTCAGAGAAGTAGATGCCAAACAAGAGCGGTCCCAGGACTGAACCCTGAGGTACTCCACTTGTCACTTGTCTGGAGCTGGATTTGGAGTCGGCTACTTTTACAGTGTGGGTTCTATCAGTAAGTCAGTTAGCAACCCATTGGGTGATGTAAGGATTAATCCCAGCTTAGTAAGTTTATATATGATTCCAGAGTGGGGGATGGTGTCAAAGGCCTTAGCAAGGTCTAGATAGGCTGTGTGGAT
>NW_025058833.1:0-5440 GCF_019279795.1 Protopterus annectens
GAAGACCTCCACACCAAGGATGCTGGAGATCAGCTCAGAGGAGGAGGCGGCAGTTCCAGGCAGAGGTAGGCCGAGCTCAACTGAGAAGCACCAAGAGGGAGAGTCAGATCAGAAGATATACCGCAAAGACTGTCACCCCCAGAGCCGACCAGAGAGCATCGGTTCGCAGATGTTTTGGCACTGGATGGAGCCGAAGACACCAGAACTGAAGTCAGAACCAAAGAAGCCAGCAAGGCTGTGTGTGTGTGTGTGTGTGTGTGTGTGTGTGTGTGTGTGTGTGTGTGTGTGTGTGTGTGTGTGTGTGTGTGTGTGTATGCATGTGTATATATATATATATATATATATATAGATATATATATATATATATATATATATAGATATATATATACATATATGTATATATACAGATATATATATATATATATATATATATATATATATATATATAGATATATATATAGATATATATGTATATATATCTGTGTAGCACACGCCAAGTGGTGCAGAAGTTAGTGTTTTCACCACAGCAAGTGGTTCCCTGGTCCACCTCTTGGCCAGGGGTGCCTTCTTGTGCAGAGTCTGCATGTCCCTCCCTACAGTCACTTTGGTTTCCCAGGTACCCTTGTTCTCCCAGTCCAAAAACATGCAGTAGGTGGATTGGACTTTCTAAATCAAATGAGGCGCGAGCGGGTAATGTGATGGAGTACAGTGGCAGGCTAGACACCCAGCAGTGTAAATTTTGGTTGATATGATTGTCACTGTTTAAGGACGCGGCAAAATGGGAAAAGGTTGAGATGAATGGATTTATGTATATAGTTGCAATACATACTCTTGTATCCACTCCAGTTTACCGTCATCAAAGCACTGACCTGTGTTTGGGCATGTATCGAAAGATGCAACAAACAAACAAATGAATCAAGATGACACTGTAGCAGGAAATAATAATTCACCCAGGGAAATCATCAAGGCAGGGCCAGAAGTCTCTTTTTAATTGCCCTTCTGCCCAAGTGTTCCAATGTTCTAGCTTGTCAGTAAAATTTGGTAGGGCTGCATTTGAAGACAGTAGCAAACTAAATATGTGGCTTACGATAGGTACCTGTCTCAAATCAATTATGTTATGAAAAGGCAGTGCTGCAGGCAGTGTGAGCAAGAGATAGTATTTCATTAATGCAGATATCCAGACAGTGCTGTACAAACCCGGACAACAGTACAGAACCCTAGACATAATCAGATTAATAAGACAATATGTTCAACATTTCCTTCTTCTCCTACAGGGACAAACGCCACACGCATCCATCAGGGTGCTTCTTCATCTCGACAACCGAGAAAGCATGCCAGTAAACTGCATACCACCATAGTAGGATTTAATACATGAAATGACCTATCCATGTACGCCACCTCAGTATCCAAACTAAAGTTGGACGTGAGTGTGGCAGCTGACACATTCTGAGAGTAATGCTAATAGCAGGAAAATGACCAGAGTGGGATATTGCTGGACACATTCTGACAAAGTAACGCTTAACATCAGGTAAATGACCAGAGTAATACTGCCAAGTACATCTGACAATAATGCTAACATCAGGTAAAAACGACCAGAGTAATACTGCTGGACACACATTCTGACAGTAATGATAACACTGTAAAATGACCAGAGCGGATACTCGCTGGACACATTATGACAGTAATGCTAACATCAGGTAAATGATCAGAGCGATACTGCTGGACACATTCCGACAGTAATGCTAACATCAGGTAAAATGATCAGGAGGATATTGCTGGACACATTCTGACAGTAATTTCAACATCATGTAAAATGACCAGAGGATAAATTGCTGGACACATTCTGACAGTAATGCTAACATCAGGTAACACCAGAGTGATACCGCTTGGACATTCTGACAGTAATGCTAACATCAGGTAAATGACCAGAGGATACTAAGGACACATTTCGTACAGTAATGCTAACATCATGTAAAATGACCAGAGTGATAATTGCTGGATTACATTCCTCACAGTAATGCTAAACATCAGGTGTCGACCAGAGTGGATACTCGCTGGACAAGACTCTTGACAGTAATGCTAACGTCAGGTAAATGACCAGAGTTATACTGCCAGACACATTCTGAAAGTAATGCTAACATCAGGTAAATGACCAGAGTGATACTGCTGGACACATTCTGACAGTAATGCTAACATCAGGTAAAATGACCAGAGTGATACTGCTGGACACATTCTGACAGTAATGCTAACATCAGGTAAATGACCAGAGTGTTACTGCTGGACACATTCTGACAGTAATGCTAACATCAGGTAAATGACCAGAGTGATACTGTTGGACACATTCTGACAGTAAGGCTAAAGTTAGGTAAATGACCAGAGTGATACTGCTGGACACATTCAGGCAGTAATGTTAACGTCAGGTAAATAACCAGAGTGATACTACTGGACACATTCTGACAGTAATGCTAACATCAGGTAAATGCCCAGAGTGATACTGCTGGACACATTCTGACAGTCATGCTAACATCGATGAAATGACCGGGGAGTGATGCTGCTGGACACGTTCTGACAGTAGTAAACATCAGGTAAATGACAAGAGTGATACTGCTGGTCACATTCTGACAGCCATGCAAACGTCAGGTAAATGACCAGAGTGAGACTGGTGGACACGTTGGCAATGCTAACATCAGGTAAATGACAAGAGTGATACTGCTGGACGCATTCTAACAGTAAAGCTAACATCAGAAAATGACGAGAATTTTACTGCTGGACACATTCTGACAGTAATGCTAACATCAGTAAATGACCAGAGTGATACTGCGGGACACATTCTCATAGTAATGCTAACATCGAATGAGGGTACCAGGTGGTACTGTTAGACACATTCTGACGGTAATGTATCAGGTAAATGACCAGAGTGATACTGCTGGACTCTTTCAGACAGTAAAGGCTAACATCAGGTGAAATGACCGGGTGTTGCACACTGGACACATTCTGACAGTGAGGCTAACAGGAGTAGGCAAGCCATAATGATACTGCTGGAAACATTCTGACAGTAATGCTAACATCAGGTAAATGACCAGTGACACACTGCTTGACACATTTTGTCAGTAATGCCTAACGTAAGATAAAATGACAGAAGTGATGCTGCTGAACACATTCTGACAGTAATGCGAACATCGGAGTAAATGACCAAGAGTGATATGGACAGATTCTTACAGAAAGCTAACATCAGGTAAGCCAGAGAGACACTGCTGGACACATTTTGTCAGTAATGCTAACATCAGATAAAATGACCAGAGTGATACTGCTGAACACATTCTGACAGTAATGCTAACATCAGGTAAATGACCAGAGTGATACTGTTGGACAGTAATGCTAACATCAGGCAAATGACCAAAGTGACACTGCTGGACACATTCTAACAGTAATACTAATATCAGGTAAAGAACCAGAGTGATACTGCTGGACAGATTCTGACAGTAATGTTAACATCAGGTAAATGACAAGAGTGTTACTGCTAGACACACCAGTAATATGACACCAGGTAAATGGCAAGAGAGTGATACTGCTGGACACATTTGACAGTAATGCTGACATCAGGTACATGACCAGAGTGATACTGCTGCTGGACACATTCTGACAAAGTAATGATAACAGCAGGTAAATGACCAGAGTGATACTGCTGGACACATTATGACAGTAATGATAACATCAGGTAAATTACCAGAGTGATACAGCTGGACACTCTCTGACAGTAGTGCTACCACCGGCAATGACCAGAGTGATACTGCTGGACACATTCTGACAGTATTGCTAACATCAGGTAAAATGACCGGAGTGATACTGTTGGACACATTCTGACAGTAATGCTAACATCAGGTAAATGATCAGAGTGATACTGCTGGACACATTCTCACAGTAATGCTAACATCAGGTAAAATAAATCAGAAAGTGATACTGCTGGACACATTCCATGCAACATTCGGCAAAATGACCAGAGTAATATTGCTGGGCACACTCTGACAGTAATGCTAACATCAGGTAAATGACCAGAGTGATACTGCTGGACACATTCTGACAGTAATGCTAACATCAGGTAAAATGACCAGAGTGATACTGCTGGACACATTCTGACAGGAATGCTAACATCAGGTAAAATGACCAGAGTAATACTGCTGGGCACACTCTGACAGTAATGCTAACATCAGGTAAATGACCAGAGTGATACTGCTGGACACCTTCTGACAGTAATGCTAACATCAGGTAAAATGACCAGAGTAATATTGCTGGGCACACTCTGACAGTAATGCTAACATCAGGTAAAATGACCGGAAGTGATACTAAGGACAATATTCTGACAGTAATGCTAACATCAGGTAAAATGACCAGAGTGATACTGCTGGACACATTCTGACAGGAATGCTAACATCAGGTAAAATGACCAGAGTAATACTGCTGGGCACACTCTGACAGTAATGCTAACATCAGGTAAATGACCAGAGTGATACTGCTGGACACCTTCTGACAGTAATGCTAACATCAGGTAAAATGACCAGAGTTTTACTGCTGGACACATTCTGATAGTAATGCTAACATCAGGTAAATGACCAGAGTGATACTGCTGGACACATTCTGACAGTAATGCTAACATCAGGCAAATGACCAGAGTGATACTGCTGGACACACTCTGACAGTAATGCTAACATCAGGTAAATGACCAGAGTGATACTGCCGAACATATTCTGACAGTAATGCTAACATCAGGTAAATGACCAGAGTGATATTGCTGTACACATTCTGACAGTGCAATGCTGGCAACATCAGGTAAATGTGATCAGAGTGATACTACTGGACACATTCTGACAGTAATCACGTAACATCAGGCAAAATGACCGGAGTGATACTGCTGGACACACATTTCTCCTGACTTAGTAATGCTAACATCAGGTAAAATGACCGGATTGATACCGCTGGACACACTCTGTCAGTAATGCTAACATCAGATAAAATGACCAGAGAGATACTGTTGGACACATTCCATAGGTTCATAGGTTCGCTACTAGGCTATTCTGCCCTGGGGCAAGGTTATAAGCCCTAGCCCGATTCTGTATACATGGCTTACACCACCCCTTGATTTGGGTATACTGTATTGCCCTTTTTAAGGCTTCTTAGTTTACTGTGCCTCTGTCTAATAGTGACACGGGAGTAATCCCTCTGGGACAAACCTACCTCTGCATCCCCCATCCACCCTACTCGAAAGATTCTTTCTTGGAAGAGATTCAGTGAGGTGCCTCTGCCTCACATGAACTGGAATTCTATCTCCAGAGCCTAAGGGAGCTCTGTTAAGAATCTGTCCCTCCAGCAAAGTTTTATTTATTTCTGTGCTGAGGTTCAAGTCCCTCGAGCGGGTTTGGGGGCTCTAAGGATTTAAAAGAGG
>NW_025058834.1:0-6002 GCF_019279795.1 Protopterus annectens
GAGTAACACTGATACTGCAGTTTGAACATACTGAATATATAATTAGTTTTGTTTGAGTGTTGGCGTAAAAGAGTTAAATACTATAGCATATTTCTTAAAAGGTGAAAACAGTCATCTATGCAAAAAAAAACTGTGTTAAGCGGTAAATATATATTTGTAGTTAATGCATCTACTTACGCTAGGAAGCTATTATTTTAAGTTCCTCCTAGACCGAAAAGATCCAGAACTCAATAAATATCATGAACATATTTTTGACATTTTGCTCAAGCATATAGTATAAATGAGCATTGTGAACTGAAAAATCATATGCAGACACACACACACACACACACACACACACACACACACACACACACACACACACACACACACAGAGAGAATACTGATAAGATACAGTTGTGGTTGTAAAGGTTGGGAACATAGAGATGAGGTTGTATTCATAGTGACGCAGTACACAAACATGCATGACAAATGTACAAGCAAAGTTACTTTAATTTGCTCATGCATTATATGAGAACTGGTGACACTGTTTTTCACATCTATGCAGCTTACAAAGAACCGTCAAAGTACATTGTACAAAGAGTTGAAGTAAAGTGTGCAGGCAATACCTGCACATATCTATAAGAAATAGACACATTTGAAATCCTCATGTTAATATGTACATTTCCAAGATAGCCAGCAAGTGCAGCCTTGTGTTAATACTGTGAAAATCTTCACTGCAAAAGGTTGTATACACCATGGCATAACAGTGGGCTGTATACACCGTGGCATAACTTTGAGCTGTATACACAGCGGCAAACAGTGCTGGCAGTCAAATAAACTCACTTTGTCTCAGCCTGACTCTTCAAGTGTCCACTGATGGAGACCGGTTGTTTAAGTGAGATGCTAGGAAGTGAACCACGCCTAATGAATGTGACTATAAGCTGCAGTAATGTGATCCATACAGCAGTGTGCCCAAAAGACTCATTTATATAACTACTTCATAAACTTACCAGACTTTATGCATATATCATGTAGGTCAACATTTTTTACTGAATTTCTGCAAAGAGCATGGGAAAGTCAAATTAAAACAAAAACTATATTTAAACTGAATTTAAAGGTGTGAAAGGGAGAATATACTCAAAACATTTCGTTACAGTAAGGCTTGGGCATAAAGTACATCTGGTACTAGCAAATGCTGTTCACTCAGCAATTGCAACAGAAGCATCTGGGGAGTTCCCTGTTTTTACTGTATGCAACAGCAATCAGAATTTCATGTTTCAGTGTTACTGGCATCTGTCAAGAGCCATGTACAGGACCACTGTGCACATATGTGGCTAAGAACAGTGAAACACAACATCAGGCATTTTGGAGCCCAGAGACTCAATACCCCACCCACAACACACAGCAGTAAAGTCCAACATATTATATAGTTGTTAGGGTACTGTGATCTAAAATTCAGTACCCTGTGTATACAAGAAGCTTACAAATGCACAACACACACACACACACACACACACACACACACACACACACACACACACACACACACACACACACACACACACACATGCGCGCACACACACCAACATGCTCACACCCACTGTTAATCAAAACTGAACAGTCAGCAGTATTAGGTAGAGTCAGGCAGTGCAATCTACAGATTGTGTTTACATTGCTGAAATGATCTCCAACAGCTAGTAACACCCAATATGTTAATACCAGTGTCAACATTACAACAGCAGGAATGAAGTCACAGGAGGATAACCTTACACTCTGAGAAGAACCACATATTCATGTTTGCACTTAGTTCTATGGTAAACACTTATTTGGAAAAGGGGTCCTAGAAAGGCAGGGCATGTTAAATATGAAGCCAAGTGCTAGCAGTCACAAATACCACTGCAGGAAGAAACTGTACATGGCATTGTATGTATGGGCAATAAATAATAAATATTCATTTGTTAACCAGATAAGCTCACTGGACACACAAAACCTTTTTACTGGTGACCTAGGAACAGTGTCTGGTGAAGTGGCTTGCTCAAGGTCACACAATATGGGGGCTGGGGAATCAAACCCTGTAACACAGGAAAATAATCTTAACCTCTACTCCCAAGTGCAAAACATGCATGGATGTATGTATGCATGGATTTACTTCCTTTCAGCCTGTACTGCTAAATGTACAGGATACAGCATGCTATAGTAAAGTACATATATCATTCGTTCACAAGCATAGCAGCAGATACGATGCCTGTGATAGACTGTGGTACAGCACAAAAAACTGATGTTGAAAACTGTATCCATACTTCTCAACCAGAAGACATCAAAAATAGGTACAAAGGACCCTGAAAAGTAGGTTCAGCCAACCAAAAATCTGGTAATTTAATAAGTATAAAATATGAATACAAGATAGTGCATGACTCTTCCCACTTCCAGTAGGAATGTGGGGTACTACTCAGAAACACATGTTTAAAAGCAGAGAGTCACAAGAATGATGGAAAAATATAAGCACATTATCAAAACAATGGTGTAAAATCTGTCAGCTTTAATGAAGCATTTTACAAAATTCTACCACACAAGGTCATTTATTTTTGCTTCTGAAAAAGGGAGATGAAAATGTGTGTCCTCATTATTTAAATTATTGGTGCTACTAGGATAATGGTCAGGTAGTGTGGTTTTCTGTGAAATAGACAACTTCAAAAATCATGTGTAATGAGGAGTATTCAGACAATTGTATGACAGGATAAATCAAGCCTGAAAATAGGGACATACCTCCAAATATAGCTACATAATGTGCAGGGGTGAACTAGGCCTGAAAATAGGGCATGGTCCTCCAAAACTGGAACAGTTGAGAAGTTTGGTATGGCCATAGATGATGCCATTACTGTCATACTCATGACACATCTGGAGTGCTGTAGTGCACAGTCACAAAGTTTACTGGTAGACCCCCCCCCCCAACAGCACGTTGGTAACTCCAGTATGGGTAAGACAGATTCACAGGTAATACACCATGGGCAAATGACTTTACCAGAAGGAATTCTATCCCCATGTAGCTCCACCTCTCTGTTAAATGCACATGTGGAACCTCTAGAAGAGGACAGGACAATGTCTGAGGTTGGAATACCCAAACTGCAGTGTGCCAACAGGGATGTCAGATAAAGACATCAATCACAGCTGGCTCTCAAGATTCATAAGGCATTGACTGCACAGCAACAAATGCATCAGAATATTATTCAGCTACAGGTTACTGCTGCTGACAGTCAGAAAGAGATGGCAAGAGTACCGCAAGGAATGCATGAGGAAATTCACCAGTCCATGGGAATGGGAAAGGCCAGAGACAATGCCACAATGATCTGCCTGAGGAGCATCATTGCTCAAATGGCTTTCATGTCAGCCTCTGTCCACACACACTTGTGATTACTAACCAGCCACACATGGCTGATACAGTTGAGCATGGCAGAGGTCAGGTCCATGTGTGGAGGCCAAGTGGAGCATGTGCCATGGGTGGCCAAGGCAGGCCTGGGATCTAGGAATGTGGATTCCTCTATGAGTCAGCAAGCTGGACATTATTCAGACTTCAATATCATTTGGAAGGACCTCTCAGTCAAGATCACTGTATCTCCGCACTGTCCAATCACTGCCAAGGGCCTCTATAGCATCAAGTAGGTTACATCACCAGAGCAGCTCAGTGTCAAGTTCTTTTAGGTTCATAGGTAATATTCTATGCATGTTCCTGTTCTCTTAGATCCTACTTAATGCTATCATTAAAGTCACTGTGCATGACACAGTCCAGGTGTGACCTGCACCCAATATGTGATAGATACTTAACATATCTCACAACTCTTATGATTTAGGCATAGCACTATGATTTTGACCCTCAGACTTACCCTTTCATCTTAGATTTACAGATGTTCCTCATAAAGTCAGACCTGTTTATGTGTACATACCTTATCAAAAAAATTAACCAAAGCTATACAAAGATTCTCTGTCACTAACTATATAGGGCCTAGTATATAAATACCTTCTATAGTGAAAAATAAGGAGGAATTCCTACTTCCTGACCCTCTGCTTTGATTGTTAAAGGCCAGTGCTACAACTGTTAATGCTTAGAGGTTGAAAGATATGATTTGTAATATAAGTTCTGTTCCCGACCTCCCCCCTGGGCCAGTTGCAACAACTAAGCACAGAACTTTCACAGGTCAGTAAAGCCTAAAACTGGAAAAACCTTCAATAAGAAAGCCACAGGTCAGTAAATCTTAAAACTGGAAATAAGTTTAATAAGAAATTTAAAGTACTCATACTTGATCATGAATATACAGTTTGAAATACCAGCAATCCCTTAACAGGAAGGGGTGAGACTCAGTTTAATAGGTAAACATCCTTAAATTTGTTATTAAGCCTTCATCTTCATGAAGGTTACTGGTTCATCATGCATGATCTTCACAATCCAATCTATTCTCCCAGGTCTCTTCTTCACTGGTGTGGTATGGTGTGCCTGGCACTTGTCTCTTTCCAAAGACCACTATACAAATGAGATCTGGGACCACATCAGCTATACATTTATGTATGGTGTATGGAGGAAGGTGTAATGTACAGTGTGAGGCAATAACGCACCACACAGCACAGCTGCAGTTAACACTATGCTCTAAATCTCATCCTTGTGACTTTATATTGTCACATAGTGCTTATTAAGGTCCATAACTACAGACTAGATGTTGGTGTTTCACCTGTATTACCAAGTACGTGCACAAACTTATCTGAGAGAATGTAATTCTGGTGCTGTCCTCAGTGGTACAAGGGTCACTTGGTGAAAGGAAAGGAGGGAGCTGCATGATTGTTAGGGGGTTCTACAAGACCTAGATGTGGCTGGGGAATCACCAGGCTGTCTCAGAATCATATTGTGCTGAATGCAACAAGCAGTAAATATTCTGCATGCAATAGCAAGGTCAGACTAATGATCCCCCTCCAGACTTTTGCAGACAGTGGAATAGTGTTTTAAGCAGGCCAAGCAGAATAAGGGTAGCTACTGGCAATGCATACATGACATCTGGTCAAATAGCCTTGTATTTCCCATGACATCTCTTTGAAGGCCATCTCTAGTACCAGTCCATTTTGGTTACATACTGTCAAGGTATAAGCTCTGCTTAGATAGTCGTCTTACAAGTACTGGGTTACCACCAGTTTTAGCATTTTACTGTATGTGGTATATAAGGTATAGCATAAATTCCTGGGTAGTTCTGTTGTCCTTTTTTCCTGCACCAATAATAGTAATTTAACCACTGAGTTTGCTGAATAATGAACTACATTATGAAATGTAACCTTACCTTGGAAGGGGTATCATTGATCTAGATATAATGCATCTGACATGTTCATTTGTATATACCCATCTGTAAGCACAATGCCGGGTCGGCAGCAGAGTGTACTATCCCCCCTTCTTACTTAATCCCATCCAGTGCATTTACATTTTATCACCCCCCCCCCATTCAGAAAGAGTACTATGGTAAATTGTCTTCAAAAAAACTCAGTAAGAAAAAGGTAACACAAATGTGACTCTTTTTGGTTTACTTAGACAAACTAATTCAGTAATAATTTAAAGTAATACATCAGAAAAGAACCAAATTGATTGTTTCTGAAATCAGCAGAGACAAGTGGCTGTAGCAGTAAGAAAGCCACCCTGAGATTTGTATGATTCATAAAAATAATTCTTCCATCTATAAGGCAGACACTTGGTATAATCCTAGTAATAAAATTATAATGTCATGAATTAAAGAAAGGATATAAACAAGTATATTTTTTTATGATTTTTCTAGATTGCCTAGTAGGAAGGAAAGTGCAGTTCTGTTTTATTACATTATTAGACAATTTTTTTTATGTAGTACAAAAATGTGCCAGTAGATGGTGATAACAGCATGCCAAACAAGATACTAATAATTTAATGGGATGTGCAGAATTCGGGTTGTGGGTTAATTTAAATAGCTTTTTGACTGTTTCCAAAGATGTTACTGGAAAATATGTCACTGTGAATT
>NW_025058835.1:0-6358 GCF_019279795.1 Protopterus annectens
TGGGCTCCTTGAGCCCAGTGGACCTCCCCAGTCATCAAACTGCAAATAAAAATAAAAATAGAATAAAATTTAGTGGCCTCATTCCTCAATGATTTGCCTGAAAACTGTAAATGTTATGAGGAACCATCCAAACATATGTGTTAGAAGTCTGGATATTTCATAGAGGTATGTGTCTGCATGTCTTAGTGCTGTGATGGTCAAACAGCTGGATTCCTCAAACATCACAGTTAGGTCTGTGGCTTTTAAAGATACCCAATGGATGCCTTATACAACATAATCTAAATTAGAATTGATTCCATAATTTTAATTTATTAACATGTTGTTTATTATTTATTTGGGGTTATGCACCCACAGTGTGTTTCATGCAGGTTAACTACCAGCCCTCTTATTGTTATTTTACCTCTGTCTCCCTATCTACTGAAGTAACTTACTGTCCCACTGTCTCTGTCTGGCTGTCTCCAGTTTGCTAGAGCATACTGAGTACCTCATGCAACTTGACAACCTCTCTACTGCAGTTACCTTCTTCTGTCCCTACTGTCTATCTTGTCTGCTACTACTGCATCTGAGCTTTGCTAAGATGCTGGCTAATTCAAGGACATCACGATGAGGCAGTAAGAAAACAGTTCTTCTATATGTTTTGTTTCTTTTTCCCCTTCATGTTATTCATAACTTTTGGTCAGGTGCTTTAAGGAACTGACTTGTTATTCCTAGTGGCTGATTTTCACTTGTGCTTACTGACTGACTCCAGCAAAGCAGGAGGTGTGGATGGATAGATATCCCTTTGATCTCCATTTTCTGACCCCATTACCATGTACCGTTATTCAAATGGTGTACTAGTTATTCATTTCTACACTATCCCCCCCGATCCACACTAGCTGTCCTCTTTTATTCCAAGTATTGCTCCAAGGATATTCTAAGTGGTTCACGACCTTAGACTTCACTGCAAGTTTTCATGTATTTCTCTTAAACTCTAACCTTCTCCCCTTTCACTGCATCTCCTAAACTCCTCTAGCCCACTCTAGCTGTAACATCTCTTTTCCTAATCTCTCTCTCTCTCTAGTTTCTCATACTTCACTCTCGCCCAACACTCCAGGTCTTTCTCCCTTCTACTTACCCCTCTGTAAACCTCCTTTCACTGATTGACTCCGGAACCTCTCTGGACCTCTTTGGTTCTCCCTCCCTGTATTCCCCCTGTATTGCACTTGCCTTCTCCTTCCTCTTATTTCCCCTCTCTTTTCTTTCCTATATCTGTCTTTTCATCCTTCCACCTATACCTGTCTCTTCATCCTACCACTTATATCAGCTTGTCCTGCTATTTCCTTCATTCTACAGTGTTACTTCTCTTTTTCTCCCCCTCTTGGTCTTGCTCCCTCCTCTCTTTCTACCTCAGTGTTCTCCTGTACTATGTGTATTTCCATGTCTAACCGTACTCTTACATACTTTATTCCCCGTGATAGTTGTCTATTCCATGAATAACTTCACTACTAACTCTCTTATCTGTACCTTCCCGTCTTATTTTTTTTTTCTGATATTTCCTTCATTTCTCCTCCCTTTCGCTACTACCTCATAGCCCTTCCAGCTACCTCCCCTTTCCTGCCCCTCCACTTCCTACTGGAAGTGATAAAACTTCTCCCAACTTCTGGGCGCCATCTTTAAACATCGCCCTTCTCCACTGCTGTGCGCTCTGGCTGTGCGTGTACTACCGTTGTAAGTTGTACCTGTTATTACCTATTCATATTGTGCCTTCTTGTTTTATTTACTTTGTGCATTTTAACACTTTCTGCTTCTGTGCTGGGACCAGTGCGCTATGTAATGCTAAACGCAAGGTCTGGTTCATTGTGCATTCAGTTTGATACCTTATAGACTGTCTGTTTTAATACTAGGACCATTGCGCACCTCTGTAACAACTAAGCGCAAGGTCTGGTTTGCTGTGCATGTAATTTGGTACCTTCATAGACTGTCTGTTTCATTACTGGGACCTTCGCGCACTATAATAATCAAGCGCAAGGCCCGGGTTGTTGTTTTAAACTGCTGCATTATATGAGAGATGCGATCCTATGTATAGAGAATGTACATTAGGTCTGTTATATGCACTATTTTGCCGGTAATTGCAAAAAAGGTTTTAATTGATTAGAGATAGTAGTAGTCCGTACTTTGGTTATATTTCTACCTATTTGAGTTATTGGTTGATTTCTCTGCACTAGCAAGGTGCTTAGGTTGATTTAACTGCATTTGCAAGGTGCTTCGTTGTCGAACCCTGCTATAATATCACCTTTTTGACGTTTTTGCGATGACTGCATTTAACAGTTAATTTCTGGCGGGAAGCAGTTCTGTACTATATAGATGTATTGGCTTTTGCGATCCAAACGATCAGCAAATGCCATGTGCTAGGTGACTCTTCTCTACTATAAACTCAAAGCTTCATTCTACATTGCTTTCAGCTGCATTACTTTAAGTATATTAGCTTATCCACACTAGTGGAAGGATGTACTGATGCACCATATATATGAAGTATTTTCACAAGTTAAGTACTTAGCCAACGCCATGTGCTAGTTGATTCTAATCATGTTTTAAAAGCAATTCTGCGCTTTTCTAAGACTAGCTGCATTATTAACGTGTACTGTGTTACATTGATTACTAAGCTGTGGAATTTTGCTGGCCAACTTACCTGATATAGAAATGCAATGTTCATTTTTCAAATGCTTCTAACTGCTAGTAATTGTATGATGTGTTATATTTTACTATATTTCACTATTATCTTAAAACAAGCCATATTTTAATTATATTTAACACTATTTTTTTTCTCTCTAAACTCTCTACCCTGTTTATAGCTTTCTGCCCTGAGTTACCCCTGCGAGTAAGCCCACGAGGATACCTCAAACCTACCTTCGAAACTCAGCTCTCTTAATTGCTCCAGCAAAATAACAACAATTAAAGCAGGCTTCTCAGCTGCCTCATTCCCCTTTGTTTTCTGGACATAATACCAAGTGGAAACTAAGGAAGTATGTGTAACTACTGCTGAACCCTTAATAACTTAATGTATTCAGTCTTGATAGCTGTTTTGTAGTCCTCTAGCCTGCCAGGTTAGCCAGCAGCCTTAGCCCCCCCCCCCCCGATCCACACTAGCTGCCCTCTTTTATTCCAAGTATTGCTCCAAGGATATTCTAAGTGGTTCATGACCTTAGACTTCACTACAAGTTTTCATGTATTTCTCTTAAACTCTAACCTTCTCCCCTTTCACTGCATCTCCTAAACTCCTCTAGCCCACTCTAGCTGTAACATCTCTTTTCCTAATCTCTCTCTCTAGTTTCTCATACTTCACTCTCGCCCAACACTCCAGGTCTTTCTCCCTTCTACTTACCCCTCTGTAAACCTCCTTTCACTGATTGACTCCGGAACCTCTCTGGACCTCTTTGGTTCTTCCCGCTCCATTCGCCCTGCGGGCTCACTCTGCTCCCCTGCCCTACCCCCAAATCCCACCCACCCCCAGTGCATCTACCTTTAATTCCCCCATAGGTACACCCTCTGAAACTCTTATCCAATTAAACACTTATTCCCAGTAACTACACCGCCCTATCCCCGCCCACTTTTACCTCTAATTATCTACCTCAGCTATCCCACTTAACCATTGGATTCCTACACACCCACTCCAATCCCAACTCTATTTTCCACTACCAATCTTATACTTCTATACTTAACCACTCCTATATAAACTTATCTCTCTTACATTTATAAATATCTTATCTACCATATAACAACCCTACATATTTCATAATCTAATACACTAACTTCTACCTAGATAATATCCAGTTCCTACATACATACTATCCCCTATATACCATATTCCTCTACCTTAATACTACTATTCTATGAACTCTTCCTCATCATGCTCTCTAAACACTCCTTCATCTTCCTTTCACTATTACTACTATTCACCTTATCCTCTTTCTACCATCTTTCCCAGCCCACAATTTCCACCCACTCCCAACCCTTTCATATAACTAATCCTCACAACTCACCCTTCTCACCCTCATACTCTCTTATTTCCCCCATTTATACTCCTCAGAAAACCTCCTTCTTTTTCGACACAAACATATCTCCTACCATGCTAACTTTTTCACCATAACTGCTAGCAAAGCCCTCCAATTCAGAAAACAACCCAATCTCATCTTCTTGCTAACTACTCACATAAACTATTCCATACTACACCTAATTAGCACTCTCATATCAGGAGACATCCATCCTAATCCAGGCCCCACCACTACAACCGCTATAAATAAATCCCTATTATTCACTTCCTTAAACTCCCAAAGTGTAGTAAACAAAGTCCCAAACCTTCATGCTTGGCTCACACACAATAAACCTGACATCCTCACTATTTCAGAAACCTGGCTAAAACCACACATTAAAGACTCTGAAATAGTCCCTCCTAACTACTCCATCATAAGAAAAGACAGACCTCACAAAAAAGGCGGAGGAGTAGCCCTTCTATATTCTTCCTCCCTAGTAGTTACTCCATACAACAAACCTATTCCACACTTTAACAACGCCGAACTTCTCCTTACCCTACTACAAATCAATAATTATAAACACATATGTATAGCTTCCCTTTACATCCCCCCAGAGGATAATATCTCCACATTTGAACTTATCCTTTCCTGGCTATCCAGTAACATTAGTAATGAAACCATAATCCTAGGAGATGTAAACATTAACTGGGCCCTTATACAGTCTCCTACAAACCCCATTAACATCAACCTCTACAATTTCTCACAACTGATTGCTTTGGTAACCCACCCTTCCAAAAACCCCTCCAATGAGAGTATATTGGATTGAATTCTAGTCTCCCATCCTCACTATTTCACCAACAGTGGCACTCTTCCCGACCCACTTGATGACCACATACCCACCTTTACCCACTGGCTTCCCACTATCCTTCAACGAACCCATAACTATATTACAATCCGTGACCAAAAAAACTTCGACCCAATAACCTTTTCAAACTCATTACAAGCAATTAATTGGAAAATGGAATTGTTTAAAAACACTACCTCTTGACAATGCAGTCTCATACTTCAACTCAACATTCTTAAAATTACTAGACTCCCAAGCTCCCTTACGGACAAAAGGAATAAAAACTAAATCAGCCCCATGGCTCTCCAAAACTACTCTTGTTATCATGAGACAGAGAGACAAAGTCTGGGCACGCTACCAAAAACATAAGACAGCACCACTCCTTAACGAATATAAAATGCTCTGAAATAAAGTAAAGAAACTGATTACTTCTGATCATCAAAACTACTTCTCTACACTCCAAAACCAAAATATAAACAACCCTCAAAAATTCTGGAAAGGGATCTCTACTCTCCTCCACCCCAGCAAACCAGATACTCCTACCCCAGACCCAAATGCTCCAGAACATGATTTAGCCACCCAATTTAATTCTTTCTTTATTGACTCCATCTCCAAATTGACCTCCTTATTCTCCAACACCTCTCTACTATCCAATACCCCCTCATCCACCCCCACTCTCTCTACTTGTAAACCCTACCCCCACCGACTAACGTCTCTACACCCTCTTCTACACAAACTCTATCCTCATCACCACCACCCCAAAATCCCCCCCCCTCCTGACTGCACCCTCTTCACATTAAATCCCATACCTACATCTACTATTAAGAAACTCCTTCAGAAATTGAAACCATGTATCAATGCTCCTGACAATATCCCTTCTTACTTTCTCAGTATAGCTGCTGAAACTCTTGCCTACCCCATTAGCATCTTAATTAACCGCTCCCTACAAGAATACACAGTTCCTCAAATCTGGAAACAAGCCTTCATTATACCTCTAAACAAAGGTGGTAACAATAATAACATTACTAATTTCCGTCCCATAGCCATCCTGTCCCCCATTTCTAAACTCTTAGAAAAATGTGTCCAACTTCAACTCCTTCCTCACCTCCTAGACAACCATCTTATTACTCCCACACAGCACGGTTTCAGAGCTAATCATAGCACCATGACTGCCCTCCTCTCCTTCCTTGAAATTGTAAATAAAGCCCGTGATTCTGGACAAATTGTTTCTACCTTGCTTCTTGACCTCTCCAAAGCCTTCGATACTATCTCTCATAGCCTGCTCTTAACTAAACTCTCCAAACTTCACCTATCTTCCTCCTCTTTGAACTGGTTCTCTAGTTACCTATCTAACAGAAATCAAGCTGTAAAATGGAAAAAATCTACCTCCTCTTTCCTTAGTACCCCTACAGGAGTTCCACAAGGCTCCATACTGGGTTTTTTCTCTTCTCTTCAATATTCTTCTATAAACGACTTCCAACAAATCAAAATTCCCAAATTCCCC
>NW_025058836.1:0-6007 GCF_019279795.1 Protopterus annectens
ACACACACACACACACACACACACACACACACACACACACACACACACACAACTTGAAACACATGTATGTCATTAATGGGTCATTTACATATTTGCACAACCCTCCTTCAGAGGAAGTTCAAATCTACACAGTGAAGCTTCTAGTTTGATTGGGTCTTTTTGGATGTTTTTGCCTATAATTTTTTTTTGTGTATGTGATCTTTTTATTTGTTGTTTTGTTTTTATTATTCAAAGTGAAACAAAGTAAAACCTTTGGGCAACATATATCTAGGGAAAATATGAATCAATGCCCACAACAGCTGCCCACAACAAGTGCTACTGTAGAATCATTGCCCTTTATATAGACTGGTTTCCAAAAAAAACTCACAAAATAGTCACTGCCATATAAGCAGGCAACTGCTAGTATCTTTCAATGTGGGAGTCTGTCAGGGTTCATAAAACAAAATGACAGGTGGGGAGCCCAAATACAAGAATGTGTACTTATTCAATTACAGTACCAAAAAAGTGAGGAGGTACTACAGCTTATGTGACAAGGCCAAAATAAAGTCCACATACTTAGTATCAGGGAAGCCGCGATTGCTTCCCATGCAGGTAATTCTGTATATGAGGGACAATTCTGAATACTACAGATTTATATTATATATCAGCCAAGATGTTTTCCTTCTTTGTACCACCATGTATTACTAACATTAATGACTCCTCTATTAGCATTCAATGCATCAGCCAGATCTCTTTCAGAGTCTGATATCATGTAGCACAGACATCTGACAACCAGTGTTTAGTCCCAAAGCATGTGCCTTTGGGGGAAACCAGCTGCTCTGGTGCAGACAGATAATGCCTTCATTAGGACCCAGTTCATTCTGGGTTTCAGGTAACAGACAAAGCAACCTGTACAAACTGGTGAGAGGAAGGAGTGAATAAAGGTCTTGTCTGTTCTGCTAATTCTTCAGTAGTGAGTGCAAGGATGCCGACATTGTGGTGTGAGTATGGTTTTAATGAAGCTCCAGTGCGAAGGCTGTGCATGTGCATGTAGAGAGAGGCCAGAGTAGATGAATGTCTGATCAGAGGGAGATGTCATAACTTTAGAGATGTTTATGCCAAAACACCCAAAGTGCGAACATCTCTATAGTGCCAGCATACTGTAGGTTAGGCTTCATAATACTGTGTTAAGTAATCCTCTGTGAGCAGGAACATTGGCTCCCAATGTTGCTGTTCCCGGTAGCCTGTTTTTACCCATCTACACCAGCTGGTGAGCCTAATTGCTTCCTGATGTTGTGTAACTGCATTTGACTTCATGAAAGCAAGAGGTGGGCACAGGACAGCCACTCTTCTTCAGAAGTCATCATATCCTCCTGACCAGGAGGATATGCACAGCAGAGCCACTCTTCCTCAGAAGTCATCATATCCACCTGACTGGGAGGATGGCGTGCAAGCAAAGCCACCTTTCCTCAGAAGTCATCATATCCTCCTGACTCACAGAGTGATACATGCACACACAGCAGAGCTCACTCTTCCTCTGTGAAGTCATCATATCCTCCTGACCCACTCCAAACTCTTGAAAAAGAAAACAAACAAACTGCAGCAGGATGAAGTACCATGTGCAAAAAGTGAGGTCGATATTATCAGACTGATAGATGAGCAAAGATACAGAAAATGCTCCGCACGTTTTAGACATCTCGAACATTTAGAGTACATTGTGCAGGAAGCCTGCTGCTGGTGCACATAACTGATATTCCAATGTGGCCATACATCGGAGCGATATGACCATATGTGGAACTAAACCCAAAATTGAAAGGCAGAGATAAGCAAGCCAAAACCAGGGAACCAAAATAAAAACTGTCTGCACTTAGTCAGCTATTCCATAAAATCTTAATAATGTAAGTTACACCTCTATCTTCTCAAAATACTTAATTGAAATGTGAAATCAATTAAAGAGTAACCTTTGGCACTGTGGTATGCTCAATAGTTCATGTGGTTAAGAACCTAATGGAAACCAAATCAATATAACAAATCATTTTTCCCAATAAAGTCTAATTGGCACTAAAACTACTGGCTATTATACTGTGTGTTAAAAGAAATTAACATGGCCTTATGCATATAATACAAACATTAAAATATGTGCAAAAAGAAACCTTTTGGCATTTAGGTGCTCTAATTTTCAAACACTAAGGTAAAGACAAGCTGTTGTTTATTCCTGGAAACCCACAAGCATTCAAAATTCTGCTGCCATGCCAATTACAGAAATTCCATCTGTTCTTTTCATAACAAACCACTTCTCAGGGGGTCCATTCTCTCATTTCTTTGGATAACTGTAAAATGAAATTGTTTGGGAAACTGCTCAGGAATACACTAGATTTTAAAGCATTCTTGCTATTTTGTCTTTTAATAATGTATATATGCTCACTCTCCAATCATATAAACAATGTTTTTTTTTTCCAATATAAAAGAGAAAAAAACTGAAAATTGACACGGAGCAATATAAATTACACCTAGGGTCAGTTTCATGAACAGCTATTTTCTGCACTGCCACATAGCGTGATATTCTGTATTCATTAAACAGCTCTACACGTAGTGCAGAGATAGCCATCAAAGGTAAGCAGAAAGTATGCTAATGAAAGCATAATCAGATGAATTACATGCTAATTTAACAAACTAGGGTGATGAAGCCATTCTGTAAGCTATAAAATAACCATGTAGAGAGTAGCCTTTTGCAATGAACTCCAAAACCTATTGGAATACTACTACAATCACAGCCAGATCATGGTCAAATGGGACCCTAGACAGGTTAATGGATCAGGGAGGCCCCTACAACTATTCCAGTGTCCCATTACTTGGCTATTTCTCCCCAGTTCCCATAAACACTGCTCAAACGTGTCAGTGTACAGGCTATTTTCTTCTTTTCTTCTACAATGATTATAGATATTTGAATTTGATGTAAAATGTTTATTTCAAATTTTACAGCACAAACACTTAAAGACATTTGTTAAACAAAACAATAGAGTTTCACATTGAAAAAGTCAGAATTACTACGTTCATTAATAATGTGTGCAAACATCTCTGTCAATTTTGAAAACTGCCTATCTGGCTTGAAATGGCATTGAAATCCAATACATTCAAAGAAAATGCATCGGACACAGTGGGAGATGAAGCTTCACCTCTGTGCAGGTACTTTCAAAGTCCATAGGGCCCTTGCAATACATTACTTCTCTCTTAGGACCTGCATGTGGCGGATGCACGTGTTTATTGATCTCAACTTCCTGATTGTGATATAGGGTTGTAATGCTTGTAAAATAGCAGCATCACGGTTAGAGTGTTTTTTAATTTGAAGTTTTGAAAGAAGTTTTCAAGTAAGTAAATGAAACAGCAACATATGAAACAATCGTCAATCGATAAAATTCTGACTATTTAGAACATTTGAAACATAAAAGGGCCCCTCAGACTTCTGTACAGCTTGGCATACTCATTACACTGTCAGTCATATGTAGAATCTCTGGCAAAGTAAAAGTAATTTTGAATAAATCACAACAAGAGGCAAAAATCATTGAAGAGGTTATATCGTTATAGGGTTCATATGTTCCGAAGCGTTTTTATTAGGCTAATGACCACGGCAGACCTTTTTAAGCCTAGCCATGCATCTCAAGTTTCTGATCAGTTCTATTACCCTTAATAAGTGTAAGCAGACGTTTGAGAGATGAAACATTTAAAATCAGGGGCCTAGGAGATGAACCATTTACAAGCTACCTGTGTCCATTAGGGGCATAGGTGCCAAGACAGGGATGAATGACTTTCCTGTTCCCCATCCAATTGTCCAAGTTACACTTGAATTGGGTTAGGGAGGAACTCTGCTTGACATAGATGGGGAGCTTGTTCTAGCAAAGGGGTAGTCTATATGATACATACCTATCTCCCAGCAGGTCCTATTTATATCACAGGCATGGTTTAAGTCTTTATAACTGGTAATTCTGGTGGTGTTTGTTTTGCGGGTATGCAGGAGGTCCATCAGAGTGGGGACCGACAATGTGTTGTATGCTAGTCATAGATCTCCCCTCAACAGCCTGTAGGAGACAGAATACAGGGATAGGGCCTTCAGGTGGTCTGCCTGGGACATGTTACTTACACCCTGTATTCTTTTAGTAAGGAACCTCTGTGGATGTTCCAGTTTTTGAATATGCCTGGTTAGGTACATACCAAAGAGGGTACTGTACTCAATGAGAGGTCTGGTGAATGCTGAATGCAGAGAGTTAATGACTACCTTAGACCTAGATGCCATACCTTTGTTTATAAGTTGCGCAACATAGAATGATTTCCTCACTACTGTAGACATGTGATGGTCAAAAGCCAGATTACTATCTATGTGTATCCCCAAGTCCCTGACTACTCAGTCAACTCTTAGGATTGTGTTCTCAATATGATAGTTACCAGAGGTGGATGACTTCCCAAAGGATACTTTTATGTATTTTTTGGCATTTGGTTTTAGACCATGGCTCTGACACCACATGCTTGTTTGTGTCAGTCCTTCCTGGAGAACATTTGTGTCAGTGGGGGATTCAATGACAACTCCTAATTTGCAATCATCTGCATATTTAGTCAGCCAGATGCCAATGACATTGGTCTTAACTTCAGAGAAGTAAATTCCAAAAAAGAACAGTCCCAGGGCCAATTTCTGTGAGATTCTGCTTGTGACTGGCCTTTATGCAGAGGTGGATTTCCCAATTCTAACTTCCTGAGTCCTTTATGTGAGCCAGTTGGCTATCCACGTGGTGACAAAAGGGTTTGTACACAACTTCTTGAGTCTGTCAGCATTACCAGTGTGGGATATTGTGTCAAATGCCTTGGCCAGGTCAAGGCAGGCAGTGTGAACCATTTTGCCCTCATCCATTGCTTTGGTGACCTTCTCAAAGAATTTCAGCAGGTTGAGTAGGCATGACCTACACTTGACAGAAACAAACTAGGTTGGGTCCAGTGTCCTGAGATTTCCTATGTCATTATTCATCATTACCTTGATAATTCTTTCCATGGCTTTGTATATGAAACTAGTGAGACTTATTGTTCTGTAGTTTCCAGGGTCTGTAGATGGACCACCTTTGTGTAGAGGGATGACTGCTGCTGTTCTCCGTTCATGAAGCACAAAGCCTCTTTGCAGACTACAGTGAAATAGCAATTCCTGAGGGCCTGATAGATAATTTTTCATGCTATTTAGAAGGCATCCTGGGATATTGTTTGGAATCAAACTCTGTACCTTGTGTTTGTGAGGTAAACACCTTATCCTAACCCCCAACCAACATCATCCCAACCCCTTAGCAAACAACGTTTATAGTTCAGTGTTTCATATACAAATACAGTGTCTGCTGTCCTTGAAAAATAAACTGCATATGTAAAATGTAACCAGTAATACTGCACTAGGCCTTGATGGTAAATCAACAAAAGATTCATAGTTACATAAGTATCAAGATCCAAAAGGATACGCACCACAACTGCAGCACCCCATCCTTCCTTAAGTACAAATACAATATAAGTTTCATCTATTTATATGTGGCAGGAACCCATTAACCTTCTACATCAAAAGCAAGTATTATGCTACCTTGTTTTGGCTAATACATTACTGCTTTCAACTTTTCTAGAATGAACAGTGATGACCATTCCATAAACAAAATAGCCGCTGAACATTGAAAAACAGAGCTAGTATGAACAGCAGTAATTTTTTTTCGATGTTCACAATTCCTTGAAAATGCACTGAAGCCTGCCAATTCCTTTGAAATGTAATGGAACTCACAATTTTGAAAATGCACTGACATTCATAATCTGGTAGTTGGTGCACAGGATTCAAGCCTATCTCCTATCGCTATAGTACAGTGTTTGACTCTGGTTAAATTAAACTAACCTGCCAACCAACACACACACACACACACACACACACACACACACACACACACACACACCTCACTGATAGCAGAGAAAGAGAAGAAATGGTGTTTAAATTCCACACCTCGATGGGGAATAACAAGAA
>NW_025058837.1:0-6147 GCF_019279795.1 Protopterus annectens
AGAAATGAAATAAACCGAAAAACAAGAAAAATAATATGCTGACAAATATACTAGAGCACGTTAATGCTTTTCATCCTTTTATGTGGGACTTCATCAGAAATGAAATACAATACAGTGGAAGTTATATATAAGCATTTCAAAAAAGGGGTTTGATCTCATAGTATTATGAACCAATAATAGGCTGTGTATCTGTGTTAAAATGTAAATTGATACAGTAAACCAATTATGTATAGAGAAGGATTGTATACAGACAGTGACACCAATCAAAATAAGATATATTATTGGTGCCTTGCACTGCATTCTATTTCATTTCTGATGAAGTCCAGTTGTTAATCGGATGAAAGTGCTAATAACTGCTCTAGTGTATTTGTCAGGATATTATTTTTCATGTTTTATTACAAAGTCGTTTATTTGATTTTATATATATGGGTTCATAGGTAAGTACTAGGCTATCGGCCCTAGGGCCTATGTAAGCCTAGCCAACAAGGTTCCCTGGCTTACGCCACTCAAGAAAGTTGTTTTCCTGTGCCACTGTCGAGCAGAGAGACAGAAGTGATCCCTGTGGTGTGTTTCCTATTTCCCATCCACTCATCAAGATTTTTCTTTAATAGTGCTAATGAAGAACTTTGCATGACATAGATGGGTAGCCTGTTCCAGAGTATGGGAAGTCTCTGGGACAGGAATCAATCCCTCTAGTATGTCCTGTTTATTGTGGTGACAAGGTTTATGTCCCTAGATCGTGTAGCTCAGAGGGATTGGGATTTCTTTAGGTGTAGCATGTCCAAAAGCTCTGGGTTTGACATAGCTTTATATGTTAGGCACAGATCACCTCTGAGTAGGCAATATGCTATGGAGTAAAGCTTGTGTTTTTTGAGGTGGTCAGTGTAGGGCATTTGTTTGAGCCAGTAATCCTCTTTGTGAGGTATTTCTGTGGCCTTTCCAGCTGTTGCAGATGCCTTGTGATTTACATTCCAAAAGGGGCGTTGTACTCTATAATGGGTCTAATGAGTGTCGAGTAGAGCTGAACAATGACCTCTTTTTTCCTGGACGAGAACCCTTTTATGATGAGGTGTGCCACATAGAAGGACTTCCTGACTACTGGGGCAATGTGACTATCAAAGGAGAGACTACTGTCCACCTGGGTCCCAAGGTCTCTTATCACACATTCAGTGTTAAGTAGATTGCTGCCTATGTGGTAGTTCCTGGGTGCAGAATTTTTACCAAAGGGGATGACACTGCACTTTTTGACACCAGGCATCTGTCTCAGCGAGGCCCTTCTGTAGGATGTCCACATAATTTGGGAACTTGACTATGGCTCCTAGTTTGCAGTCATCTGCGAACTTCATTAGCCAGTGGCCTTCTGTGTTAGCCTGTACTTCAGAGAAGTAGATACCAACAGGAGAGGTCCCAGGATGGAACCCTGTGGTAGTCCACTTGTCACTGCTTTGAGGTCAGATTTGGAGTCTGCAACTTTTACAGTGTGGGTTCTGTCAATGAGCCAGTTGGCAACCCATCTTGTGACGTAGGGATTTATACCTAGTTTAGTGAGTTTAGCTATAATTCCAGAATGGAGGATGATGTCGAAAGCCTTGGAGAGGTCAAGATAGGTTGTGTGAACCACCTTACCCTCATCTTTGGCTTTGGTGACTGCCTCAAAGAAGTTGATCAGGTTCAAGAGGCATGATCTGCCTTTCACAAACCCGAAATGGGTGGGATACAGAGTTTGGAGGTTAACAATATCTTTGTTTATGAGTTCCATGATGATACGTTCCATGGCCTTGCAGTCCAGGCTTGTCAGGCTAATAGTTCGATAGTTCACGGGATCAGTGGTGGCTCCCCCTTTGTGGAGTGGGATAACCTTTGCTGTGCGCCATTCATTGGGCACAAAGCCAGATGCTAGGCTATTATTGAATATGGTGCTTAAGTGGGGAGCCAGTCCGTTCTGAAGTTCATGTAAAACGCAGCCTGGGATGTTGTCCAGTCCCATGGATGCTGTGTTTTTTGCTTTAGAGAGTGCAGCTTTTACCTACATAGTTGTGATTACAGGTACTCTGCATTCTTCCTGTATAGATATGGGCCCTTTAGGGGGTGTGGGGGGGTAAAGTTAGCACTGAATCTATGTGCCAGGATGTTGGCAATATCAGTTGGTTCTGTAATTTTCGTGCCTTTGTGCTGTAACTCAGAGCAGATCTGGGTGTTTCCATCGAGATTCTTGACATAGCTATATAATGCTTTGTGGTTGTCCTTAGAATTAATGGCGATTTTGTTTTTGTAGCTAGCTTTGGTGGATCTTATAAGGGATCTCAACTTCTTACTGAGGCTGACCAGGGAGCTCCTCCACTCATGGGATTTTACTCTCTTTTACAACAGTTTCTTCCTTCTGTTGTACAGTTTGTTTATGGCGGGGGACCACCATATTGGCTTCCTTTTTTTGGAGGATAGCTTCTTGGTTCTGTTTGGGATAGCACAATCCATGCACTCGTATAAGTGCTTATAGAGTGCATTTGTGTAGGATTCAGCATTTGCAACTGTATTGTCCATCTGCATGGGTGTCATGAAGTTCACCGCTTCTGTCTTAAGAAGCATGAATTTGGCTTTGGAGAAATTTTTTACCATTGTTTCCTTAATGGGGTGGTGGGGGGTGGGGGAGGGATGTGGATATCAAGGGTGATTAGCTTATGGTCAGATCGGACCAACGAGGAGTTGACTTCAGGTTTGGAACACCGGTCACTCATGTTGGTAATGACTAGGTTTAGGATATTCCTAACAATTCTAGATAATCACGCACCAAAATGTTCCATCCGAATTAAATCTAAACCTGCCCCCTGGCTATCTAAAGACACAAGACAAAAAATGTTACTTAGAAACAAATCTTGGATAAAATGGCGAACTAGCAAGTCTCCCATAGACCAACAGACCTTTAGGCACCTAAGAAACAGTACCAAAAAAGCTATCCTCTCTGATAAAATGAGTTATTATAGTAATCTCCAGCAAGCAAATCACAATAACCCTCAAAAATTCTGGTCAACCCTAAACAGACTTCTTCACCCAGGACAGACTACCACTTCTTCCCCTTCCGGGTCTGAAAAGAATTCTGCCCTTGATACTGCCAATACTTTCAACTCATTCTTTATTGATACTATTAATTCCTTGGCCTCTCATCTCTCTAGTGACAACACTAGCATCCCTGACCTTGCATCCTTCAAACTACCAACCTTTAGGCTACAACCCATCTCCACTGCCTTTATACAGAAATGTATCCACAAACTCAAACCATGCACCCCCTCGGCAGACCAACTTCCATCTGAATTCCTTCAAAAAGCAGCCTCTGAAATAGCCTATCCCATATCCATTCTCATTAATAGAACTGTAAATGAAGAAACCATACCTGACATCTGGAAAATCTCTCACATCATACCCATACATAAAGGAGGGAACTCCTATGAATATTCTAATTATAGGCCCATAGCTCTCTTGTCCCCACTCGCAAAAATCATGGAAAAATGTGTTCACCATCAGTTAATGAACCACTTAATAAAAAATAACATTCTTACTAACTGTCAACATGGCTTTAGGCCTTATCATAGCACAACCACCGCTCTCCTCTCCTTTACAGACTTTATTAACAAAAATCGTAATAATAACATCCTGTCTTTAGCTCTCTTTATTGACCTGTCCAAAGCCTTTGACATGGTTAACCACTCTCTCCTCTTAAAAATTCTCGAATCTCTTTCCTTAGAATCTAAGGCTGTCCACTGGTTTAGTTCCTGTCTCACTAACAGGAAACAGGCCGTCCTCTGGGATAATAAACTCTCATCTCTTCTCCCAATCACACTTGGGGTACCCCAAGGCTCTATTCTTGGACCTCTTCTTTTCTCCCTCTTTATAAATGACTTGCAAGTAACTATTCCCCAGGCTACATGTATACAATACGCTGATGATTCCACACTAATTTGCCCTGCTAAATCCATTTCTGAACTTCAAACTAATACTCAAGCTGTATTTTCCAAAGTCGAAACTTGGTTCTTAAAATGTTGCCTACTCCTAAACGCAAAAAAAACCAAACTCTTACTCTTTAAGCCTACTACCAGATCCCCTACATTAGATTTCACTATCTTATCTAATAATGGAACCCTTATATCACCTGACTCTACTACCAAACTGCTAGGTGTCACGATTGACAACAATCTTTCCTTTGACTGTCATATCAACAATACCATTAAATCTGTAAACAGGAAACTAGGCTCTCTCTATAGAATTAAAACTTTCTTAACCTCCCCAGCCAAAGCTACTCTTGCCCCCTCTCATCTTATTTCTACATTTCTCTATGCTTCACCAATCTATACTAACCTCAAGAAAAACAATCTCTCTAAACTGTCTACCACTTACAATAATATAGCTAGATTTGTTACTGGTAAGCATTTCAGAACTCACCACTGTCTGAATCTGCAGCAACTTAACTGGCTTGAACTGACAAATATGTTGCTTCTTTCCCAACTTACGTTTGTCCAAAGAGCTTTCTACCAACCTCATAACACACCTGTACTTTCTAACCTCCTAACCCCTTATTCTAATCTGAACTCACTCCGCTCATCAAGCAAACTGCTAGTTACCTTAACCAAATCTAATAACCTAGCTGGTGATTCCCTTTTCTTGAATACCATTGGTAAACACTGGAATCAACTCCCTACCGAACTAACTTCCATTGCATCTACTCTTCTGTTTAAACAAAAACTCAGAATCTACCTTAAAAGCCACTGGATGTGTCCCTGCTCTAATCCTGATTAAAAGTTAATTTCCCTTAGTTAACCCTCTTTTCTCTCTCCCTATTCTTTTGTGCCTCCTGATTTCTCCCTTAGCTTTCTTTTTCCACCTATACGGACTTCTCCCCTATATCTTTCCTCCTAATGGCTATGACTCTTTTCCAGAAAGTATATATCTTTTATGTATCTGCTCTCCCTTTCTTTGTTGTTTCTCTTTCCTTGGTCTTACACTTTCTCTTCTTGGTGTTAAAATATGTAATAATGGTTAATATGATGTTATTTAGATTGTCTAGGAAGTTAAGGTCCTTTTCTTTTTTTTTTTGGTAACAATGTTTATTTCTCTTTCTTTGCTCTTACACTTTCTTTTCTTGGTTTTAAATATGTAATAATGTTTAATATGATGTTATTTAGATTGTCTAGAAAGTTAAAGTCCTATTCTTTTTTTGGTAACAATATTCATTGTCTACGTCCTACCAATCTGTAATCTGTTATTTGTGCTCATGATGTATCTCTTATGTCTTTATGTGGAGCTTTTCTCCCCGGGCCTCTGCTGAAAATGGAAATATATCCAGTTAGACTAGCCCGGTTAACAAATGTAAAATAAATAAATAAATATTGTTGTCCCTGGTGAGGGTGTGGATAAGCTGATCCAGGGCATTGGAGTTTAAGAATTCCAGAAGGCGTTGAGCTAAGGTGTTGGTACACGAGTAGTTTTCCCAGTTAATGTTGGGGTAGTTGAAGCTGCCCATTATTAGGGTGTTTGGTTGAACTTAATATTTTCCAATACATCAAGAAAAGAGGAGTGGGAATCCTGGGGCATGGTGGGGGATTTGTAGCAATTTAGATTGCAGTTTTGCCCAGAGTTAGTTGCACTTGGATATCCTCGGATGCATTATGCTGAGCAACTAGCATGGGGGTTTGGATATCTTTAATGAATATGGAAACACCTCCGCCTTTGGTGTTTCAGTCCAGGTTACATGACCGAAAAGTGTAGTATGCGTTATAGTCTGGTAGTGCAGGGGTGCTCACTGGAGCCTTGAACCATGTCTCAGTCACTGCACAGATATTGATGTTTTCCATTTTAAGGAGTGCCTCAAGTGAGTGCATTTTGAAATTTAGATTCTAGCATTGAGTAGCATTAACCCTCAGTTTTTGCTTGCCTGTTCCTGTTACGGTGATGAATTTGTTATTAGAACCTTGCCTAAAAAAGGCACTATAGGGGCAGCAAGAGCCTTAGCCAGTATCTGGAATCCCAGATGCAGGCCATCTGTGGCAAAGCATCATCGTCGAAAAGTATAGCATTTATTGTGTTTTCTGCCTTTCTGTAAAAAAAAAACTTGAAAAAAAAAACAAAAAAAAATCCTTGGTTTCTCTCCATACTTTC
>NW_025058838.1:0-5808 GCF_019279795.1 Protopterus annectens
AAGATCTTCCTGAAATCAGCTGGAAGTATAAGGAATTTAATTACACTTTTATCTGCTCTTTTTCGTATAGTACTGCATTTAATTTATTTATTTGTGTTACTCACTGAATATTTACTTAAGTGAAGTTGTGGCTGTGTCTGTACAGAGTATTTGCTAGAATTTCTCTGCAGCCATTGATAGCAGTGTGAGGTAGTTTCACCTCACTGATATTCTGTCCTGCCTTATATAAGTGATTAGTATTTTGGGTTATTATCTGTAGCTTAATATCGAAGCTTTGGCCAGCTGAAGATCTAATTCCGAAATTAACTGGATGTATAAGTGAATTTAAGAACACTTTTATCTGCTCTTTTTAATATAGTACTGCGTTTAATTTATTTATTTGTGTTTCTCACTGAATATTAACTCAACTGAAGTTGTGGCTGTGTCTCTACAGAATATTGGTTAGAATTTCTGTGTAGTTTCCACTGATAGCAGTTGGAGTGTAGTTTCTAATTTCCTCATTGATTATTCTGTTCTGTGTCCTTTTATATAAAGTGGTACATTTTGGCTTATTTCTTCTTAATATCTGAGCTTTGGCCGGTTAAGATCAACCTGAAATCAACTGGATGTATAAGTAAATTTAAGTACACTTTTATCTGCTCTTTTTCATATAGTACTGCATTTAATTTATTTATTTGTGTTTCTCACTGAATATTAACTCAACTGAAGTTGTGGCTGTGTCTCTACAGAGTACTTGTTAGAATTTCTGTGTAGCCATTGATAGCAGTGGGAGGTAGTTTCACTTCACTGATATTCTGTCCTTCCTGATATAAGTGGTACATTTTGGGTTTTTTCTGCTTAATATCTGAGCTTTTGCCAGCTAAGATCTACCTGGAATCAACTGGATGTATAAGTAAATTTAAGTACACTTTTATCTGCTCTTTTTCATATAGTACTGCATTTAATTTATTTATTTGTGTTTCTCACTGAATATTAACTCAACTGAAGTTGTGGCTATGTCTCTACAGAGTACTTGTTAGAATTTATGTGTAGCCATCAATAGCAGTGGGAGGTAGTTTCACCTCAATGATATTCTGTCCTGCCTTATATAAGTGGTATATTTTGGGTTATTTCTGCTTAATATCTGAGGTTTGGCCAGTTAAGATCTACCTGAAATCAGCTGGACGTATAAGGAATTTAAGTACACTTTTATCTGCTCTTTTTCATATAGTACTGCATTTAATTTATTTATTTGTGTTACTCACTGAATATTTACTTAAGTGAAGTTGTGGCTGTGTCTCTACAGAGTATTTATTAGAATTTCTGTGCAGCCATTGATAGCAGTGTGAGGTAGTCTCACCTCACTGATATTCTGTCCTGCCTTATATAAGTGATACATTTTGGGTTATATATACTTAATATCAGAGCTTTGGCCAGCTAAGATCTACCTGAAATTAACTGGATGTATAAGTGAATTTAAGAACACTTTTATCTGCTCGTTTTAATATAGTACTGCATTTAATTTATTTATTTGTGTTTCTCACTGAATATTAACTCAACTGAAGTTGTGGCTGTGTCTCTACAGAGTACTCGTAAGAATTTCTGTGTAGCCATTGATAGCAGTTGGAGGTAGTTTCACCTCACTGTTATTCTGTTCTGCCTTATATAAGTGGTACATTTTGGCTTATTTCTGCTTAATATCTGAGCTTTGGCCGGTTAAGATCAACCTGAAATCAACTGGATGTATAAGTAAATTTAAGTAAACTTTCATCTGCTCTTTTTCATATAGTACTGCATTTAATTTATTTATTTGTGTTTCTCACTGAATATTACCTCAACTGAAGTTCTGGCTGTGTCTCTACACAGTACTTGTCAGAATTTCTGTGTAGCCATAGATAGCATTGGGGGGGTAGTTTCACCTCTCTGATATTCTGTCCTGCCATATATAAGTTGTACATTTTGGGTTATTTCTGCTTAATATCTGAGCTTTGGCCAGCTAAGATCTACCTGGAATCAACTGGATGTATAAGTAAATTTAAGTACATTTTTTTCTGCTCTTTTTCATATTGTACTGCATTTAATTTGTTTATTTCTGTTTCTCACTGAATATTAACTTAACTGAAGTTGTGGCTATGTCTCTACAGAGTACTTGTTAGAATTTATGTGTAGCCATCGATAGCAGTGGGGGTAGTTTCACCTCACTGATATTCTGTCCTGCCCTGTATAAGTGGTATATTTTGGGTTATTTCTGCTTAATATCTGAGCTTTGGCCAGCTAAGATCTACCTGAAACCAGCTGGACGTATAAGGAATTTAAGTACACTTTTATCTGCTCTTTTTCATATAGTACTGCATTTAATTTATTTATTTGTGTTTCTCACTGAATATTAACTTAACTGAAGTTGTGGCTGTGTCTCTACAGAGTATTTGTTAGAATTTCTGTGCAGCCATTGATAGCAGTGTGAGGTAGTCTCACCTCACTGTATTCTGTCCTGCCTTATATAAGTGATACATTTTGGGTTATATATGCTTAATATCAGAGCTTTGGACAGCTAAGATCTATCTGAAATTAACTGGATGTATAAGTGAATCTAATAACACTTTTATCTGCTCTTTTTAATATAGTACTGCATTTAATTTATTTATTTGTGTTTCTCACTGAATATTAACTCAACTGAAGTTTTGGCTGTGTCTCTACAGAGTACTTGTTAGAATTTCTGTGTAGCCATTGATAGCAGTGGGAGGGAGTTTCACCTCACTGATATTCTGTCCTTCTTTATATAAATGGTACATTTTTTTTCTGCTTAATATCTGAGCTTTGGCCGGCTAAGATCTGCCTGAAATCAACTGGATGTATAAGTAAATTTAAGTACACTTTTATCTGCTCTTTTTCATATAGTACTGCATTTAATTTATTTATTTGTGTTTCTCACTGAATATTTACTTAACTGAAGTTGTGGCTGTAACTTTACAGAATACTTGTTAGAATTTCTGTGTTGCCATTGATAGCAGTGGGAGGCAATTTCACCTCACTGATATTCTGTCCTGTCTTATATAAGTGGTACATTTTGGGTTATTTGTGCTTAATATCTGAGCTTTGGCCAGTTAAGATCTACCTGAAATCAACTGGTTGTATAAGTAAATTTAAGTAAACTTTCATCTGCTCTTTTTCATATAGTACTGCATTTAATTTATTTATTTGTGTTTCTCACTGAATATTAACTCAACTGAAACTGTGACTGTGTCTCTACAGAGTGCTTGTTAAAATTTCTGTGTAGCCATTGATAGCAGTTGGAGGTAGTTTCACCTCACTGGTATTCTGTCCTGCCTTACATAAGTGGAACATTTTGGTTTATTTCTGCTTAAGATTGAGCTTTGTCCGGCTAAGATCTACCTGAAATCAACTGGACATATAAGTGAATTTAAGTGCACTTTTAGCTGCTCTTTTACTTATAGTACTGTATTTAGTTTATTTATTTGTGTTTCTCACTGAATATTAACTCAACTGTTAATCAGAATTTCAGATTAGCCATTGAGAGCCGTAGGAGGTAGTTTCTCCTCACTGATATTCTGTTCTGCTTTATATAAGTTGTAAATTTTTGGTTATTTCTGCTTAATATCTGAGCTTTTGCCGGCTAAGATCTACCTGGAATCAACTGGATGTATAAGTAAATTTAAGTACACTTTTATCTGCTCTTTTTCATATAGTACTGCATTTAATTTATTTATTTGTGTTTCTCACTGAATATTAACTAAACTGAAGTTGTGGCTATTTCTCTACAGAGTACTTGTTAGAATTTATGTGTAGCCATCAATAGCAGTGAGAGGTAGTTTCACCTCAATGATATTCTGTCCTGCCTTATATAAGTGGTATATTTTGGGTTATTTCTGCTTAATATCTGAGGTTTGGCCAGTTAAGATCTACCTGAAATCAGCTGGGCTGATAAGGAATTTAAGTACACATTTATCTGCTCTTTTTCATATAGTACTGCATTTAATTTATTTATTTGAGTTACTCACTGAATATTTACTTAAGTGAAGTTGTGGCTGTGTCTCTACAGAGTATTTGTTAGAATTTATGTGCAGCCATTGATAGCAGTGTGAGGTAGTCTCACCTTACTGATATTCTGTCCTGCCTTATATAACTGATACATTTTGGGTTATATATACTTAATATCAGAGCTTTGGCCAGCTAAGATCTACCTGAAATTAACTGGATGTATAATTGAATTTAAAAACACTTGTATCTGCTCGTTTTAAAATAGTACTGCATTTAATTTATTTATTTGTGTTTTCACATGAACCAATACCTCGCTGAAGTTGTGGCTGTGTCTCTAGAGTACTCGTGGGAATTTCTGTGTGAACATTGATAGCAGTTGAGAGTAGTTTACTTCACTTTCATCAATTCTGTTCTGCCTTATACTTCATTGGTACATTTTATTTTTATTTTCTGCTTAATATATGAGCTTTAGTAGTTCAGGGTTAACCTGAAGGTACTTCATGGATGTAAGTAAATTTAAATGACTTTCCATCTGCTCTTTTTCATATAGTACTGTTTAATTTGTTTATTTGTGTTTCTCACTGAATATTACTCGCTGAAGTTCTGTGGCTGTGTCTCTACACAATACTTGTCAAAATTTCTATTGTAGCCATAAAATAGCATTTGGGGGGTGAGGTTTTTCACCTCCTCTGATTTGTCCCTTATATGCTATAAGTTGTACATTTTGGGTTATTTCTGCTTAATATCTGAGCTTTGGCCAGCTAAGATCTACCTGGAATCAGCTGGATGTATAAGTAAATTTAAGTGCATTTTTTTCTGCTCTTTTTCATATTGAATGACATTTAATTTGTTTATTTCTGTTTCTCACTGAATATTAACTTAACTGAAGTTGACTCTCTACAAATTACACTTACATTAGGGTGTGTGTAGCCATCTGCTGTAGCAGTGGGGTAGTTTCACCTCACTGATATTCTGTCCACCCTGTATAAGTGGTATATTTTTGGGTTATTTCTGCTTAACCATCTGAGCTTTGTACAAGATCTCTACCCAAAACCAATAATAAATTTAATAACAGTTTTATCTTCTCTTTTTTATATAGTACTGCATTTAATTTTTTTATTTGTGTTTCTCATTGAATATTAACTCAAATGAAGTTCTGGCTTTGTCTCTGCAGAGTACTTTTTAGAATTTCTGTATAGCCATTAATAATAGTGGGGGGTAGTTTCACCTCACTGATATTCTGTCCTTCTATATATAAATGGTATATTTTTTTTCTGCTTAATATCTGAGATTTGGCCTTGTAAGATCTACCTGAAATTAACTGGACGTATAATTCACTTTTAAGTACACTTTTATCTGTTCTTTTTCATATAGTACTGCATTTCATTTATTTATTTGTCTTTCTCACGGAATATTAACTCAGCTGAAGTTGTGGCTGTGTCTCTTCAGAGTACTTGTCAGAATTTCAGCTTAGCCATTGATAGCAGTAGAAAGTAGTTTCACCTCACTGATATTCTGTTCTGCTTTATATAAGTAGTACATTTTGGGTTATTTCTGCTTAATATCTGAGCTTTTGCCGGCTAAGATATACCTGGAATCACCTGGATATATAAGTAAATTTAAGTGCTAACTGATTTTTATTTCTGCTGGTTATATCACCTGAAGATACTGATTAACGATAATATTTATATTGTGTCTCACTGAATATTAACTCAACTGAAGTGGCTTGTCTCAGAGTACTTGCTTAGATTTCATATGTAGATAGTTCTTTGCAATTGCTTATAGTTTGGCTAGTCTACTGGTATGGATATATGTGTTCTCCTCATACTG
>NW_025058839.1:0-5812 GCF_019279795.1 Protopterus annectens
TTTAAACAGTCAAAAGCCATTGATGAAAAGGCAGTCCATACAGCCTACCCGATCTGCAAGGCCTTCATACAATACCCCACTGGGTATCATTGAAAAACTCATCAGCTTAAATGTTAACCCTACATCACAAGATGGGTTCAAACTGGCTGAGTGACAGAACCCACAGGGTCAGAGTTGCTGGCTGAAAGCCTTTCACAAGTGGTGTACCACAGGGCTCAGTCCTGGGCCCACTCTTGTTTGGCATCTACTTTTCCAAGTACAAGCAAACACAGGAGGGTTATGGCTGACAAAGTTTGCAGATGACTGCAAACTGCCCATAGTAGAAAACACATCTGACACAGATATCCTTCAGAAGGGTCTCACAGAAATGGATAACTGGGCCAGAGCCACCTAAAGTTAAATATAAAAAATGCATAGTCATACCCTTGGAAAAACAAGGTTACCCCTAGCTACACCAGTAGGTGGCACAATCACTGAGCACGGAAAGAGTTATCAGGGACCTGGGGCCCAGGTTGATCAAATGATCAGTCTGTCATTAGAGCACCATGTAGCTAAAGTAGTTAGGAGACCTTCTACATTGCCCACCTTATCATGAAGGGATTCTCATCTAGATCAAGGGAGGTCACTTGACCGTCTCCTATACTCTCATCACTCATCAGACCAATGATTGAAATTTTTCAGCTGCCCCATTAGATGGCAATCTGACTCGACTTTGGCAGCTGGAGGCCACATAAGTTCCTCACCCAAAGGATAAAGGGTCTCAAAACCTCTGTCCTATGCTGCTGACTGAAAGAACTCCAGCTCTATTCAGTCGCACTTGCTCAGAGGTGACCTTTGCCTAACATACAAGGTCGTGTCAAACCCAGTTATGATGAATCTGCTGCACTTCGAAACATCTAGATCCGGCAGAGCCATAAGGTCAGGAGACTTATACCTCGACGCTATTAATAGGACGTGCTGGAGGGATAGATTCATCACCCAAAGACTCCTATGCTGTGGAATAAAATCCTGGTATATGTGAGGCAGAGCACCTCGCTGGCCTTGTTCAAGAGAAATCTTGACCAATGGATGGGAGATCGCAGATATACCCCAGGGATTACCTCAGTGTCACTGCTCAACAGAGGCACAGCAAAATAATGGGTATAGTTCCCCATACTAAAGGGGTGGCGTAAGCCAAAACTATGGGCTAGGCTTGTAAATGCCCTCGGGCAGATAGCCTAGTATGAACCTATGAACCTATGAACCTATAATTGTCCTGTCTTAATTTCTGTCTGACTCAGAAGAGACTGAGCTGTTGGACTTTTCAACTTTTAATATGCAGTTAAAAGAAGAATATAAGTAAAACATAGTGTAAAGAAAACAAATCATGGTATACAAAATAGAAAAAAGCAATAAAGTAATACAGAATAAAACAAATAAAAAACTAACTAACCCTTCCCTCATAGCAAACTGTAGCAGAGTCTGGGTAAACCTTTCCAGTAAAGCTCTGAAATCTTTTATTTTACCCCTTAAATAGAAGGTTTAGTTATTTTATTTATTTATTGACATTTGTTAACTGGGTTAGTCCAACTGGGCTTGAGACCCATTTTCAATGGAGACCCGAGGAGAAAAGCTCCATGAAATACAACAGTTTAGAATAGAAGTTATACAATCACTAAGTAGGTCTTTTACAAGCACAGTTTACACTAACAGATGATATTACTTAAAAAAGTTATACCGTGCTGAATATGAACAAATTGATTTAACAATAGATATGTTAGACAAATCAAAAGAAGAAAATTAAAAGGCAGTATACCTGTATTATATTACAGGGTAGCAGTGTAATTACATATTTGCATATTTAGATTTTTACATTACTGGTTTGTTTCATCAGTGCAGGTATCAGAGATTTGGGGAGAAAAAAACAGGCATGATTTGATCAAATCAATTGAAGAAAAAAGGGGGTAATGACATAGGGTATGGGAAAAGTTATCAAGCTGGGGCTTGGCAAGGACAGCTTTTAGTTCCTAGCTCTACCCTTTCAGTTCACAGATGATTAACCTTAACTGACCTCTTCTAACTTATGTATGACTCCTTTATTGACCTGTCCTACTTTCTGTATGACTCACAAGAGTCATAACACTGGTGTCTTTTACAGTTTTAATATGCAGTTAAAAGCGGAATACAAGTAAAACGCAGTATAAAAAATTAATCAAAGTACACAAAATGGAAAAAGTCAGCAAAGTAATGCAGAATACAACAAATAAAAAGCAAACTAAACTTTCCCCTCACAGCAAACTGTAGCATTGTCTGGGTGAGCCTTCCCAGTAAATCTCTGAAATGTTTTATTTTACCCTTAAATAGAAGGTTTAGTTTCTAGCTCCAACCCCTAAGTTCACAAATGATTAAACTTGACTGAACTCTGCTAATTACCTTTTGACTCATTAATTACCTTTCTAATTTCTGTCAGACCTTGAGAGAGTTGTGTGTGGTCTTCTTTTCTAGCTTTTAATATACTGCAAGTAAAGTAGAATCAGAGTTAAAAACAGTGTAAAGAAAATAAATCAGAATAAACAAAAATGAAAAGTGCAATAAAACCCCATACAAGAATACAACAAATAAAAAGCAAATAACCTTTCCTCACAACAAACTGTAGCAGAGTTTGGTTGAGCCTTTCCAAATCATCTGAACTGTTTTGTTTACCCCTTAAATAAGTGCAGTTCCTCTATCCCTCAGTTCACAGATTGTGCGGTGTGACCTCTCTTCTGCTGTAATGACTCTTAACTAAATTGTCCCAATTTGTCTGACTCCACAAAGAAGAGACAGATCTCTGTGATTTTGTTAAGTTTGGTGCTACACAGTTAAAAAGTAGAATAAAAGTAAAGCATGATATGTGGCTCAAACCACACTATACAAAATAGAAAAAAAAGGCAATAAAAGTAATGAAGACAGCAAATAAAAGCAAACTACTGTTTCCATCTGCAGCAATTGTATTACAGTCTGGTGAGCCACTCCAGAAAGAAAAGCTCTGAAATTTTTTGATTTTCCTCTAAAAAAAAGAAGGTTGGTTCCCAGCTGTGCCCCCTCATTTTCACAGATGATTAACCTTAACTGACCTATACTAACTTATGTGTGACAACTTAATTGACCTTTCCCAATTTCTCTCTGACTCACAAGAGACAGAGCTGTGGTGTCTTTTCAAGTTTTAATATTCAATTAAAAGCAGAATGCAAGTAGTGTAAGCAAATAGAAATCACAGTAAACAAAATACAAAAACGCAATAAAGTAATGCAGAATACAAATAAAAAAGCAAGCTAACATTTATTTCACAGCAACCTGTAGCAAAGACTATGAGCCTTTCCAAAAAAGCTCTGATGTTTTATTTTAGCCCATAAATAGAAGGTTTAGTTCCTAACTCTACCCGCACAGTTCACAGATGATTAACCTTAACTGACCTATTCTACCTTATGTGTGACTCCTTAATAGACCTGCCCTAATTTCCATCTGACTCAAAAGAGAAAGAGCTGAGGTGTCTCTCAAATATTAATATGCAGTTAAAAGCAGAATACAAGTAAACACAGTGTAAAGAAAATAAAGACCAGTATACAAAATTGAAAAAGGCAATAAAGTAATACAAAATACAACAAATAAAATCAAACTAACCTTTCCCCTCACAGCAAAATGTAGCAGAATCTGGGTGAGCCTTTCCAATAAGGCTCTAAAATGTTTTAGTTTACCCCCTTTAAAAAGAAGGTTTAGTTCTAGCTCACCCTCAGTTCACAGATGATTAACCTTAACTGACCTCTTAAAAATTGTGACTCTTTTAAAAGACCTTTCCCAATTTCTGTCTGAATCACAAGAGACAGAGCTGTGGTGTCTTTTCAAGTTTTAATATGCAGTTAAAAGCAGAATACAAGTAAAACACAGTGTAAAGAAAACAAATCACAGTATACAAAATAGAAACAAGGCAATAAAGTATTACACAATACAACAAAAGCAAACTAATCTTTCCCTCACAGCAAACTTGCAAAGTCTGGGTTAGCTTTCCAGTAAAGCTTTGAAATTTTTTTTTACCCTTAAATAGAAGGTTTTGTTCCTAGCCCCCTCAATTCACAGATGATAACCTTAACTGACCTTCTAGCTTATGTTTAAATTTCCTAATTGCCTGTCCTTATTTCTGTCTGACTCAGAAAAAAAGAGCTGTGGTCTCTTTCAAGTTTTATATGCAAAAAAAAGAATACAAGTAAAAAACTGTGTTTAAAAAAAAAATCACAGTACACAAAAAAAAAAAAAAAGTAATACAGAATACAACAAATAAAATGCAAACTAACCTTTCCTCACAGCAAACTGTAGCAAAGTCTGGGAAACCTTTCCATTTAAAACTCTGAAATGTTTTATTTATTGCTTAAATAGAAAGTTTAGTTCAAAACTTTACCCCCCGTCACAGATGATTAAACTTAACTGACCTCTCTAACTTATGTGTCACCCCTTTAAATTACCTGTCCTAATTTCTGTCTGCCCCCGGACAAAGCTGTGGTGGTTTCAAGTTTTAATATGCAGTTAAAAAACAGAATACAAGTAAACAGTGAAAGAAAACAAATCACAATATACAAAAAAAAAAGGCAATAAAGTAATACACAATACACAAATAAAAAATAAAATTTTTTAAAAAGCAAACTGTAGAAAAACTTGGGCCCTTTTAGTAAAGCTCTGAAATTTTATTTTACCCCCTTTAAAAAAAGGTTTTGCCCCAGCCCCCCCTCAGTTCACAGATGATTAACTTTTAAATAACTCTTCTAACTTATTTTGACTCCTTAATTGAAATGTCCCAATTTCTGTCTGACTCAAAGAAGAGAGCTTTGGTGTCTTTACAAGTTATAATATGCAGTTAAAAACAGAATACAAGTAAACGCAGTGTAAAGAAAACAAATCACAGTATAAAAAATTTAAAAAAGGAAAAAAAGTAATACAAAATACAACAAATAAACAAACTAACCTTTCCCTCACGCAAAATGTAGCAGAATCTGGGTGAGCCTTTCCAGTAAAATTTTAAATGTTTTATTTTTTAAAATTCTAGCTCACCCCCCAGTTCACAGATGATTAACCTTAATGACCTCTTCTAACTTTTGTGTGACTCTTTTAAATTTACCTTTCCCAATTTCTCTCTGACTCACAAGAGAAAAAGCTGTGTCGTCTTTTAAAGTTTAATATGCAGTTAAAAACAGAATAGAAGTAAAGCACAGTGTAAAGAAACAAATGACAGTATACAAAATAGAAAAGGCAATAAAGTATTTCACAATACAACAAAAAGCAAACTAATTTTTCCCCACAGCAAACTGTAGCAGAGTCTGTGAGCTTCCAGTAACTCTGAAATTTTATTTACCCCCTTTAAAAAGAAGGTTTAGTTCCTAGCTCTACCCTCAATTCACAGATGATAACCTTAACGACTTCTTCTAACTTATGTTTAATTTCCCTAATTACCTGTCCCAATTTCTGTCTGACTCAGAAGAGACAGAGCTGTGGTTTTTTTCAAGTTTTAATATGCAATAAAAGAGAATACAAGTAAACACTGTGTTTAAAAAAAAAATCACAGTAAAAAAATAGAAAAAGCAATAAATAAAAGAATACAACAAAAAAAAGCAAACTAACCTTTCTCTCCCCAAAAGCAAACTGGGTAAACCTTTCCATTTAAAACTCTGAAATGTTTTATTTACCCTTAAATAGAAAGTTTAGTTCCCAGCTTTTCCCCCCAGCCACAGATGATTAAACTTAACTGACCTCTTCTAACTTATGTGTTACTCCTTAATTTAAAAAGTTCTAATTTTTTCTGGGG
>NW_025058840.1:0-5579 GCF_019279795.1 Protopterus annectens
TGGACTGTCCATGGTCACTTCAAAATTATCTTTTGTAGCAGTTACTGTACTTCATCAGTAGGGCTCTTAATAGTGAGATTAGTCAACTTATTTGGCTGGACTTCACAGTTCCAGCAATGGTCAACTACATATACTGCACCATATAATTTCACCGCTTAGTATGCATGGTCTTACTACATTTTTAGCTTTACAGCATCTCAATTTACAAAGTCTGTGCTATATCCATTTATCTCTATAAATATAACCCCTGTATACATTAAGACTGCAGCATAATGAAGATCCATCACCTATGAAACACTTTATTTTAATAGACCTTACAAATCTATAGCAATCATATACCATTTAATTTTTAAAAATGTACCAGAAGTCAACTGATCCCTCAGACATACAAGACTAGATGGCTTTTGGTTTACAATGTGCAAAAGTGGCAATTCCCCACAGCACTATTGTGAAAAGCCTCTGTACCTCATCAAGGTAGCCAGCATCAGAGGTGCACTCACACCACAATACTTCCGTCTACAGCCTGATCCACTCACATCACCAGTTGCATCCAACAGTCTTCCAGATGCATCCAACAGTCTTCCAGATGCATCCAACAGTCTTCCAGATGCATCACTATTTCTGAAAACTTTATCACGTCACTATTTCTGAAAACTTTATCACTTCACAATACCTGTACACATTCCATAAAATATTATCATTTGTCCAGAGCCTCAACTGCTCAACAGCAGGAACACCATGTACCTCAAAATTGCAAACTTGCATGCTCAGCTACTCGTTCCCAAATGACCACAACCAAACAAAAGTTTCACCCGGACCGACTTGTTACAAACTACTATGCCTACTTTACAACCTGCGCCCTCAATGCTATGAATGCTTCACTATTTCATGCTTGGATTGATACTCCATTGAAAATGGCACTTTCCAAGTGTGTAATGTGCAGGACTATAATCATACCATTCACAGATGAAGCCAAAAAGATACATTTAGTGACTGCATGTAATAACCAGTCCATACACCATCAGTAATACAATTCTACCTTACATAGCTTATCAATTCCATCCATTTAACCATCAGACACGCACCATTTAATTTGCCATCCATTAACAAGTTAAGAACCAATCCAGTTAGCTATATTCATTAAGTCAGGAAACCATAACATTACACATCACAAACCATCCATAACCCATTTGTAGACTCCATTTCACATCACATGAATTCATTGTTGCACCATGTTAGACATTGCATTGAACACGATGGTCTTCTGTAGTGAGCTGTACTACTTCCATGCATTCAACACGATGGTCTTCTGTAGTGAGCTGTACTACTTCCATGCATTCAACACGATGGTCTTCTGTAGTGAGCTGTACTACTTCCATGCATTCAACACGATGGTCTTCTGTAGTGAGCTGTACTACTTCCATGCATTCAACACAATGGTCTTCTGTAGTGAGCTGTATTACTTCCATGCATTCAACACGATGGTCTTCTGTAGTGAGCTGTACTACTTCCATGCATTCAACACGATGGTCTTCTGTAGTGAGCTGTACAACTTCCATGCATTCAACACGATGGTCTTCTGTAGTGAGCTGTACTACTTCCATGCATTCAACACGATGGTCTTCTGTAGTGAGCTGTAGTACTTCCATGCATTCAACACGATGGTCTTCTGTAGTGAGCTGTACTACTTCCATGCATTCAACACGATGGTCTGCTGTAGTGAGCTGTACTACTTCCATGCATTCAACACGATGGTCTTCTGTAGTGAGCTGTAGTACTTCCATGCATTCAACACGATGGTCTTCTGTAGTGAGCTGTACTACTTCCATGCATTCAACACGATGGTCTTCTGTAGTGAGCTGTACTACTTCCATGCATTCAACACGATGGTCTTCTGTAGTGAGCTGTACTACTTCCATGCATTCAACACGATGGTCTGCTGTAGTGAGCTGTACTACTTCCATGCATTCAACACGATGGTCTTCTGTAGTGAGCTGTACTACTTCCATGCATTCAACACGATGGTCTTCTGTAGTGAGCTGTACTACTTCCATGCATTCAACACGATGGTCTTCTGTAGTGAGTCTACTTCCATGCATTCAACACGATGGTCTTCTGTAGTGAGCTGTGCTACTTCCATGCATTCAACACGATGGTCTTCTGTAGTGAGCTGTGCTACTTCCATGCATTCAACACGATGGTCTTCTGTAGTGAGCTGTGCTACTTCCATGCATTCAACACGATGGTCTTCTGTAGTGAGCTGTACTACTTCCATGCATTCAACACGATGGTCTTCTGTAGTGAGCTGTACTACTTCCATGCATTCAACACGATGGTCTTCTGTAGTGAGCTGTACTACTTCCATGCATTCAACGATGGTCTTCTGTAGTGAGCTGTACTACTTCCATGCATTCAAACGATGGTCTTCTGTAGTGAGCTGTACTACTTCCATGCATTCAACACGATGGTCTTCTGTAGTGAGCTGTCTACTTCCATCATTCAAGGTCTTCTGTAGTGAGCTGTACCACTTCCATGCATTCAACACGATGGTCTTCTGTAGTGAGCTGTACCACTTCCATGCATTCAACACGATGGTCTTCTGTAGTGAGCTGTACTACTTCCATGCATTCAACACGATGGTCTTCTGTAGTGAGCTGTACTACTTCCATGCATTCAACACGATGGTCTTCTGTAGTGAGCTGTACTACTTCCATGCATTCAACACGATGGTCTTCTGTAGTGAGCTGTACTACTTCCATGCATTCAACACGATGGTCTTCTGTAGTGAGCTGTACTACTTCCATGCATTCAACACGATGGTCTTCTGTAGTGAGCTGTACTACTTCCATGCATTCAACACGATGGTCTTCTGTAGTGAGCTGTACTACTTCCATGCATTCAACACGATGGTCTTCTGTAGTGAGCTGTACTACTTCCATGCATTCAACACGATGGTCTTCTGTAGTGAGCTGTACTACTTCCATGCATTCAACACGATGGTCTTCTGTAGTGAGCTGTACTACTTCCATGCATTCAACACGATGGTCTTCTGTAGTGAGCTGTACTACTTCCATGCATTCAACACGATGGTCTTCTGTAGTGAGCTGTACTACTTCCATGCATTCAACACGATGGTCTTCTGTAGTGAGCTGTACTACTTCCATGCATTCAACACGATGGTCTTCTGTAGTGAGCTGTACTACTTCCATGCATTCAACACGATGGTCTTCTGTAGTGAGCTGTACTACTTCCATGCATTCAACACGATGGTCTTCTGTAGTGAGCTGTACTACTTCCATGCATTCAACACGATGGTCTTCTGTAGTGAGCTGTACTACTTCCATGCATTCAACACGATGGTCTTCTGTAGTGAGCTGTACTACTTCCATGCATTCAACACGATGGTCTTCTGTAGTGAGCTGTACTACTTCCATGCATTCAACACGATGGTCTTCTGTAGTGAGCTGTACTACTTCCATGCATTCAACACGATGGTCTTCTGTAGTGAGCTGTACTACTTCCATGCATTCAACACGATGGTCTTCTGTAGTGAGCTGTACTACTTCCATGCATTCAACACGATGGTCTTCTGTAGTGAGCTGTACTACTTCCATGCATTCAACACGATGGTCTTCTGTAGTGAGCTGTACTACTTCCATGCATTCAACACGATGGTCTTCTGTAGTGAGCTGTACTACTTCCATGCATTCAACACGATGGTCTTCTGTAGTGAGCTGTACTACTTCCATGCATTCAACACGATGGTCTTCTGTAGTGAGCTGTACTACTTCCATGCATTCAACACGATGGTCTTCTGTAGTGAGCTGTACTACTTCCATGCATTCAACACGATGGTCTTCTGTAGTGAGCTGTACTACTTCCATGCATTCAACACGATGGTCTTCTGTAGTGAGCTGTACTACTTCCATGCATTCAACACGATGGTCTTCTGTAGTGAGCTGTACTACTTCCATGCAATCAACACGATGGTCTTCTGTAGTGAGCTGTACTACTTCCATGCAATGTGTTTCCATGGTACAGGTAGCCAAATGTAATTACCTTGCAGAAAAGAGGCTGAAATGTGGAGTATGACCACTACTTTTCCACACAGCCAGGGGGTGCAAAGACAAAATCCTCAACTCTTTACACTCTGATATGTGCATAAAACACAATTAGTCTGTGAACATCCACAGTATGGATAACAGAGGTTCCTGAATAGGTCTATCACCATTGCCATGGACGGTTTTGTCTTGAGCAAAAACATATCGACTAGATGGGAGACCCTACAGTCCCAGGTTAGTGCCCATGAAATGTCATGGCAACAAATCCAGAGTGAGAGACAAGACTCTGAATAGACCATCGACTATATCCAAAACAGGGGGTATAGCCAGAGGCCTATGTTGTAAGCTCAAATGATGGAAGCCTGTTCTGAGGACAGGGATTATTCCTCCACTCTAGGCCTTTTATCTATGGGGGTGGGTGAGTACCCCTGATAAGAGTAATCAAGTCCTTAGCCATTTTAAGCATCTGCTTCTTCGTTGTGGTTCCAGGTGAGGGGCCCTTACCAAACGGTTTCCTGGGGTGTTTGGAAGCCTTGGTAAAGGCCTTTAGAGAAAGTAGAGGGAGGTCTGAAGATGCCATGAGAAGAGGCAGATTTCTCTACTGTCTCAGCATCAGTAGCAAAGAAGGCTTTGGTATAGCCAGGTAAGATTTTGGCCGACACACCAGCCTCAAGTACCCAAGGTACTGCTAAAGAGGTGTCATCTGTAGGCAGAGGCTGTGTCATAGTCTCGCTGCAAACTGGGACACTAGAGGTCAGCTTAAGCGGGGTGTTGGTAGAGGCTGCGTACCGCATGTGTCTGGCCTTTTCCTTGTGTTTTTTGTGTAAATGCGTAGTCGGTATATCAGACGACATTGTAAAATTCAAATCTTCTCCAAAAAGATTTTCAGCGAACTCACCCTGATGCTTTATAGTGCGCATACTGAAAGCACAAAAGTGACAGGCAGAGACGTAGTGGTCTGGGCCTAAGCAAGGTATGCAAAGGGAATGTAAATCCCTATGAGGTCTTTGCTTCCCACAAGAAATAGAATTAGCTTTTATTGCTTTTAGTGACATTGTTCTGAGCCAAGAAAATTATCCCCAATGGGGTACTTAGCTTTTTAGATGACTTTGGAAGGCTGATATTTAGTTCTCATGAGCTGTCCGACCGGCACTTGCAAACTGCTTTTGCTTTGGGCACTGCGCGGCAAGAAATACTGAAGAAAATTGCCTCGGCTGTTTCCTTTATACCCATGCAGCACTAACGTCAGGAAAGAAGTAAAGACAAACTACACTGGACAAGGACTTTGGAATACTGCCGACTGAGGGGGATCTCCTGATGGCAGGACAACCCATTGTGATGCAGCTATGCGATGAACATTGTCCAATGCCACCCACAGGAGCCAGTGCATCACAGGATGGGGAGTGTGTGAAGTAATACTGCAACATGGAAGGCATGGTGACATTCACACAACTTTGATGTCCTCCAGTTCCACTGTTGTACTATTCCATGTTGCCTTCCGCAGCTCACCATGAACTC
>NW_025058841.1:0-6567 GCF_019279795.1 Protopterus annectens
AGGTGAGTGCCCCCGTGATGCATATGAATCCGCATCTGTACAGGTAGAGCATGCATTTCTGAAATGTCATATATACAATTTGTTGCTGCATAGTAGTAATAAACAGATGTGCATAAGTGGTAGTATTGTGGACTTATACTGTTGATGTATTGTAATGCTGCACCCACCCTGTAGCAATGCCACAGCTGTGGCCACTGACATCGCATCCCTCACACTCTTATGTAGGTCCCTCTGGTATACCACCAAGGCAGCAGCCTGTAGCTGGTGAGTATGGTTTATGTTGATGCTTGCCAATACACCAGGCATGTAATGGCTATGATATATTAATGCATGCTGTACATGTTCACGTATTGTTGCTGTTAAATGTACTGCATCACAGTGGTGACCATGATGGGGTATCGGAAGGGTATGTCAGACACCTGCAAGATAACTAACATTCTGTCATTGCAAAATGTGTCCACAGGGATTAATATAATGGTGGGACACATGGCCTACAGTAGGGACATGTGTGAAACATCACTCTTATACAGTGCAACAACAGTGTATATACCAGTATTACAATGGCAACTGTTACAGATCTACACTATGGCATAACATATTACTGTGGTTCACATTAGTAGCTGGGACTAGGCTGTAACACGTGGTGTTCAGTGTATGGGACACTGCAAACTGACACATGTATAGGCCATACTTGTCCAGCATCTGCAAAACTGTTGAAAGTGGGGAGGATGTGTCAGCATGACACACCAGTGCACTGCATCAGGGATGCTAATGATACTAAGAATGGCTGTATCTGCACACAGGTTCAGAAACTGTGGCAGATGTAACCCTACCCCCACAGCAATAGTGACAGCAGTGTGTGAACACCAAGGGATGTGCACATGAGTAGCTATTGCAGTCATGCAGAGTTGGGGGACAGGTGTAAGGCAGACTGACCATACACTGGCAAATGCAGATGACCCATGCTAGTATACCCCTGCCAGGAATACTGACTGCTGTAGTACACATAACAATAGGTGCAACAAACCGTCATGATAATGGTGTGCACACATATGCACATACGGAGTGTATGCATCACGGTCAGCATCTGCACACCTAACACATTTAGTAGACACTGTGTGTAAATGTACAGGACATATGTCACATATCAGGCTCATGTACTGTTAATATATGTGGTGATGTGGTCCCATGGCAGATCAAGGAAGGGTGCGTCATATCAATAAGGGTGTGTACACTCCCCATAGCCATGGTATGGTCTGACGATTGTCAGTGTAATAGTATTGGATTGGTCATACATGGTCTGCTGATGTTGAGATCTGTAAACCAGACATCAGGCATTCACAAATGACATCTGTCCACATATCATCCCAGGTATGTGTTGCTGAAAAACATAGGGGCTGTGAGCATTAGAGCAGACAGAACTGACACAGTACGACGCATTCATCAATGGGTTGTACACCTGTGAGGTTTGGTGCACAGTACATGGCAGGGTGCAGAACAGGTGCACAGCAATACTGTGTACATGGGTGCACTGTTTTCCAGGGGAAGGGGCATTACCTACTAACACAGCCCATGCATCACAAACATGTATACTGTTGCTAGCATGGATTGACTATAGCTGTACTGCATGCTGTTGTGTACCATATGTTATGCATATTGACAGATGGGTAATGGGAGGACTGTACAATCTTTGTGCAACCTCACCTGTATATATGTGTGAGTGTGTGTGTGTGTGTGTGTGTGTGTGTGTGTGTGTGTGTGTGTGTGTGTGTGTGTGTGCGTGTGTATGTGTGTGTGTGTGTGTGTGTGTGTGTGTGTGTGTGTGTGTGTGTGGTTATTTTGTCTGTAGGTTCAATCTGGTGAAGTGGAGGGAGGTTGATGCATGTAGGATGTATGTGTATATGTATGTGTGTGTGGGTGTCCATGTATGCACATGTGTGATTGTAGGGTTGTTCATACAGCAGTACTTCCCTTTGGGATCGTACAGTACATGGACATGGACTGACACATGACATACCAGGAATACTTGTCTGATATGTAATCACAGGACAGCTGATAGCATAATAAAGTCTGTAGCATGGAACACTTATTGGGAGGGAAAGTAGACACCCAGTATACCCTTAATATCGCATTCAGCAGAGAGTTGAACAACAACTCATGTATGCAGCACTACAGATGCATTGGGGAATTACTAGACAACACCAGGGAGTGTATCCATATATTACAGTTGTCACATGATAGATTAATTGAGCAGCATATCCAGCATGTACTGAGCAATACTTACACATGACACTCCAGTGCATGACATTATGGAGTGAACGTAGTAGCCCCTCACATATAGGGGCCATGCTCACGATGTCCGGACATACACAGGGTGAACACTGAATGACAGCAGTGAGGCTATGTAAAACCTACTCCACTCAGGTCAAGGAGGTAATGGAGTAACAGGTCTTGTGTTGTGATTACTTGTCAAGGCATTTAGAGAAATGATACGCTAATGAGTGGTATTAATGAATGTATGTTACCAAGTGTGATGCAGGATGGAGAACTTATGGGAATAAACATGGGACTGTCTGTAAAATCATGGACAGGTAGGTATTAAGGTGGAATGTGTGTGTGTGTGTGTGTGTGTGTGTGTGTGTGTGTGTGTGTGTGTGTGTGTGTATGTGTGTGTGCACGTGTGTGTGTACTGTTCTGCAATGCTGTACAGGTCTTAAAGTGCATTTCTTGTTTTCCCCCACAGGTGGCGAGGTGGGTCAGGGCCCCTCATGAATGCAATCTGATGTTGGTGTCAATACAGACACCAAAGATGATGATAGTACTGTTGAGGCACAAGTGGGGTTGTCAGGGGCAAAAACTCCGCCATTATTTGACATACCCCTCCTAATCACTCCAACCCCGCACACAGTTTCAGTGCCTATACATACCCCATCACCAGTGGCTATAGCAGAGGAAAAGTTGGCGGTTAGTGGCAGTGCACAGGAGAGTGTGGTATCCATGCCTACTGTGTCTGGTCACAGCAGGCATAGCTGGATGTCTGGCAGGGCACCACATAGGCAGATGTTCCAGGGTGCTCATGATAGGGCCACTGGTCATCATGCCCCTGGCAGAAGCACAACTGGTACCACCAGGTGCATGTTTCAGGCTGTCATGGGGTGCAGGCACGTATAGAACTGTACATCAGACAGGGCCTGAGGCTGCAGAGGACTTCTCTCACATCTGCAAGCGACAACATCCATGAACTGTCTGGTGCCCTCTGTGCTCATACCAAGGTCATGAGTAGAAGGTTTGGTGAGATGGTGGGACTCATCGACCGTGGTTTGTCCATGCTTGAACATGGGGTGGGAGTGTGTCGATGGCCGCATGGACGTAGGCCAGCAACACCAACAGCTGGCAGTCAACGTGGACATGCTAGGACACCAAGGTGCTCCCGTAGTGGCAGTACCAGTCCCAGCACTGCATGGGGGGGGTGCTGTCCACACCACACCAGGCCATGAGTACATGGTCCTGGCCAGTCCCAGGAGGGACATGGTTCCAGCGGACATCTGTCATCATCAGGGGAGAGTAGCACATCGAGGCCTGTACCTGGATGTGCCCATGGAATCCCTGGTAGGCACAGTCCACGTGTCCGGGGCCAGAGGCAGTGAACTGCACACCCTGCCAGGTATGGTCTGCAGCTGTCCAAAAACACCTGTATAGGGCAGCCACATGGCAGAACTGTGTGCATACATACCCACACACTATACAAATACACCTAGGGCAACCCCATACCAACACACACATCACCATGCCCAGTTCAACTAATTACATCCCTCACCCACACACATGGTTTCAAATGTATGGCCCACCCTCAGCCTCGGGCAAACCAACAACACACCCTGTGCATATGATGATACCTGTGCTACATCCCTATCATCCATAACATCGATGCAGGGACAGGCTAATATGGTTCTGATGCACACGGTGACTGTACTACAGTGTACTAATGGACTGCAGTGTAACATGTTGTCAGGAGTAATGTTTAATGCATACATGTCAGGTAGTGTAGCCATCCAGCAATGATGCATTATAGCTGTTAGTAACAATGGGTGATTGTGGTCTCCATAATGTTATCCATTTGTGTTGTAGATGTACACGTGTCAGCAGGAGGATGGTCTGCATTCATATTCCACAAGGGGTATGGCACTGTGGTGACACCATGGCTGTGACATATCCGGGGTACAGTTGAACACATGTCACAGGTTTGTATAACAGTTACTGCCTGTGGCACATGGACAGGTGACCCACTGGGACATGTATAATCTGCAACCTGATGTAGAACCATCCACATACACACACATTCTTACTTGGCAACACTGGGACTATACCCCTACCTAGGTATGTAGTGCTATTGAACTGTCTGGCTTTCACTGCACACACCACACAGAGTTTAGGGTAAGGTATGTTCCAGGTTACATGTTACATGCAGAATATCCCCAGACTTGTACATTATGGTAATGGGGGATGTAATGGTTGTATATGGACAATACATAGTGTAACATACCATCAAATACACATTAACAGACATATAACAGGCAGACACACATCCAAGAGACCTGGGACTATCAGTGCTAATTAACTTGGCACACAGCACATACATAACTAAGCTGGATTGTGGTATCAGTTACCTGTATGTACTATTGTGTGGCAATGTGCATTGTAATAGGAGTATGTGGCCTAGGAATTCTGTACCCTACAGATATACAGACATGCACACATACACACACTTGTCAGAACTCAGTGGGTATCCCATGTCTATTGACCCATTTGTACAATGCTGTTGTGCTGGTACTGCAAGGCTCATGTAGCCAGAAGGGAGAGGAGCGTAACAGGATACATGTAATGTCTGATACAGCAGCAGCCACATCTGACTATGGCAATTGGTTTTTCTGTGGTTGTGAAGGCCCTCATGGAATTCCCAACTACAGGTGTACTAACACACAGACAATTGCTATCCTCAGTAATACACATGTGTCAGTACTGGGGTGCATCGCTGCAGGTGGTCATAGCTGTGTACCTGGCTATTGTCCATGGAGAGATGGTTGTGTAGGGGATATGTGTACAGTGGTATCATTCCACTTGTCATGTACCAGCAGGCAATCTGTCGACAGACACCACTTTGGTGACCCTCAGGGTGAGAGTGACATGCATCAGCCAATCTTCTGGGTGCCTCCTGCACATGGCCACTGAGGTGATCCATTTGACATGTATGCAACATGTATTACAACACATGATTAGTGTCTGTGATGGAGACCTGTACCCAAGCATGCTCTGTTTACTGTGGTAGTGTAGTGGAAGTACCCATGGCATGTGGTGCGTACAGGGTGTTGTCTCCTATATGTGCCAGTTATTACACAGCTGGGCAGACATGTCAGTGTCAATCAAGCATAGGTTGCCTGTACGTATCCAAGCTGCATACCTGCCATCTGCACATCTGTACAGGGACTGACAGACATCAGCTTGGCAAGTAGCTATGCAGTAGGATGAATGTGATGACAGATAGACGTTTGACAACAATATTTATGCCATTACTACATGTTGGAAGCCCTCACTAATGTGCTGTACAGACGGTAGTCTACAGTTACATTCCATATGTCGGTCATTATCCAGTAGGGGATATATACTGTGACACAGCTCAATCACCAGGAATACGACAGTGAGGCCTCAGAGTCCAGCTATGCCTGCAGGTGTGCTTGTGGTCAGTACTACACTTAGCACTCTACTCTTGCCTGGGAAATCACTGTCAACAGTAGTACTGCCATGATACACTACATGCCAGTATGACAGCATGTACCCAGGGTTACTACCCCTGTATGTAACACATTCATATGGATAACAGTACTGTACAGGTCTCATATACTTGTGTGTCTCAGACATGACACTCACACCCCTTGCAACTATAATGACAGCACATAGATGCATGTATTGTACATAGCATTACATACACTTATTACAGATGTCATTACCCTGCTATGTTATCAGACTGGATGGTGAGCACTGGTTACCAGGGCTAGGCCATGCTTAGCAGGTGTCAGCATTGCTGAAATATAACAGTAAGCAGATTTGTGCACTGGTAAATGAAGCCTACATGGTGTAAGCACCTGTACGTTTAACCGTACCTTAGCACTGCTTAGCTTCATGCAAACCCTCGCAAACATGCTTGAAGCTGCTCAAAACTGCCTTACCCACTCTGTATCCAACTGCCCTTGTTCTGCCCAGCAGCAAAATACACAGTCCTTGCAGGTCTTGAACCCAGGACCATGTACACTATAGTCACAACAGTTAACCACTACACCATGACTACTGTGAAGACAGTTGTTGTTTTTCCAATATATCTGTCACTACACATATTGATTAGTATTGAATAATTGCTTTGACTCCCACAATTGTGTAGTACTTGTTATTGATATTACTGTTGCATCACATATGTTGTTATATAAAAATGCACACGTATCAGATACATACTGTGAGATTTTCATCTGAAGGTTTCATAATAACCGTGATGTTTACACATGACAGGAATATGGA
>NW_025058842.1:0-6290 GCF_019279795.1 Protopterus annectens
TTACTAAAATCTGAACCCCTTAGAACTAGCTGGTTTCTCAGTAGTAGTACTAAAATCTGAACCCCTGTGACTAGCACTTGCTCTAGAACCTGCTGGAAAGCACTAGGAAGCCTTAAACTAATACAAGCACTCAACTCTCCTTGTTAATAAGGAGAAATTAATTGTAGGAACTAAACAGCTTATAAATGCAAAGTACCTTGCAAAGGTAAGGGAAAACAGCTCTTGTACTTCAAAAAGCACCTAAATAGGCATGTCCAAGGGTCAGCTTCTGGTGATTTCTCCTGTCCACCTGGTGAATCTGGGCATACTGGTGCAATGCACAACTGCCTCATGTACACAGACAACCCTCTCCTCCTACCACCTAGCACTACAACCTGTGAGAGATGCACTTACATAGCCAAACTGGAAGCAAAGCTCTCTCCAGCCAAGATTGTGCTAGACAGTCAAGAGGAGAAGGTTTACACCTACACTACACCTCAAGTAACACATAGCCCTTCAAACCCACACCATCAACACCCACACATAGCAACACTAAACCCACATATGCAGAGGCCCTTAACCTTAGCCTGCCCAAGCAACAAGGACCTGAAACGCAAACAACACCACTCACAACCAAAGTGACACATAGCTCACAAAACCAGTGTGCCACCCAGCATCAGCCACTAAGACAAGACAATGTACCAAACACTTTAGTCATAGGTGACTCTATAGTCTGGCACACTGATGTCCCCCTCACCAGGCTGAACAAGGGGAAAATTACAGTCAGCTGCCTGTAGGGTGCCAGGATCCACCACATAACGCACGCACTCAGGTCACTCCACATCAAGTACAAATACAACTCTGTCATTGTCCATATTAGAGTGAATGACTTGAGACATTCCTCCCTGGACTACATGAAAAGAGACATCTAAGAGCTCTCAAATCATGTGTCCCAGGCAGGGTATGACCCTAGCCCTGAGTAGCATCCTGCCTTCGCCCAGAATGATACCACAGTTTAAGGACGAAATGATTTGACTTCAACAATTGGCTAAGCTTCTGGTGTCATTCAAAGGGGATCCAGTATCTGTCTGCCTGGGACACATGATCGATAAACCACAATGCTTTGCCAGAGATGGTCTGCACCTGTAACCCCTGGGATTCAGGTTACTGGCTAAAGCTCTCGCTACCCCTATAGTGCCTTTTTAGGCAAGGTTCAAAGGACAAAACCACCACCATAACAGATACAAGCATGCAAAATCTGAAGGTAATGCTACTCAATGATAGAAGTCTAAACCTCAAAATGCACTCTATTGAGGCACTCCTAAAAATGGAGAACATTGATATCTGTGCAGTAACTGAGACCTAGTTCAAGGCTCCAGTGAGCACCATGCAATACCAGGCTACAACATGGTCCCAGTCTCTCACCATCAAATTTCTCTCTACTGCTGGCATTAGACTTCAGAGGGGGGAACAATAAACAGACTATTAGAAGATGGATGACTTGATGGGCATTGGGAACAAACTAAAATATATTTGGTAATGTTCAATAAACTGTAAGATCTTTTAGCTAAGACAGTATACCCACTGGTTTAGTTTCTCCAAATGTTTTGGGTTTCTAATACCAAGATGTGAATGGACAAAGTATGATTAAAGTTCTTGAAATTAGTAGTGTTTCAGACTTTGATGTTAGCCAAAAGTGCTTGTTGCAGCACCTGTAAACTGTTTAGAACTGACTCCTTTTGCATTTCTTATGGGGTTACATGTATCGGTAGCATACCTAAATATGACTGCAAATTATTTTTTATGAGACCTATCGCTTCTACTATTATTAGAACTGTCTGGATATTCTTCTCACACATTGCTCTCATTTCTGCCTGCAAGTCCTGGTATTTTATGAGTTTGCGTCAATCTGCATGTAAGACACTGTAATCACTGGGTGTATCAATTTCAATGATCATTACCTTTGTCTTGTTTTCATGGACTAATATATATATGGTTTTCTCACATCTGTGGTAATGTGTGATTCCCATGTGATATAAACTTCATCATTCTCTATAATTCTTTGTGGCTTATGTTTCCAATGCTTTTCAGCTTCTTCATTATTGTAATGTTTTGCACATTCTCCAATGCAACAGCCTTACCACTTTATTATTCCTTTCAGTATGCAGACCCTCTGCCATTAGTGTATCACACTCAGCAGCAAGATGTAAGAATGTATCTAGTTTTGTTTCACAGAACCTGCATTTGTCTTTTTCTCACGCATTTTCAATGGATTTTGTAAACCGTGTACATACTCTACTATCTTAGGCTACCATTAGTAACCTTACATCTTTTGGTTTCATCTCACCTCTGCTTAACCATTCCTGCATCAGATCCTGATCAACATGAGACTGTTTTAGTTCTCTGTACTTGCAACTATATTGATACCTTTTCCATATTTCTTGCCTCCTCATCTGATCCTTCTTTTAGTCTTTCTTTTGTTTTTTTGGCACATTCAGTTGCTACCTGATTTTTGTATTCTTCTACTTTAATTTCCATTTCCTGCTTGACACCAATATGCTTCTGATAAACTGAACAAGGAAGTCATCTTAGAGTTGCTCTCTTCATGTTTTAAAAATTTCTCTATGTTTGGATCTGGTGAGGACATTTGATATTTATGCATTCCTATGATTGCAGTTCTATAAAAAAGCAATCAATTTCCAGGAGACCCATACCTCCTTCTGAACAAGGAATATATAATATTGAAATACACTAAGTTTTATATATCATTTGATAAGCATGAAGCACTTTCTTCCTGTCAAACTGATCCTATACCTTTCGGGGCTAGTCAAACACAACAAAAAATGACAAGTTAGACCAGGAAGAGCAAATTGGTTTATAGCTTGAAGTTTTTTCCTAGATGTCAGGGCTGTTTTCAGTATTAATGTTTTTCTTTTTCAACAATATCCATATCAAATCTTAATTTCTATAGCTTCTGTACTCATTATACTGTCCGTGAGTTCCGTACTCAGAATGTCAAATCTTACTGCCTACAGTAACAGTGCTGATAATTATGTCTGCAGCTTCTGCACTCATATTCCTTTTCTCCTGAATAATATAATTAATATTCTGGGATGCTAGGTATTTGTCTTGACATCTGCACTCACTCTGTAGTGTCTGTACCAAACTTCGGAGGACTGCACTGCAATGAGTTTCTGCATATCTGTCCAAATGAACTAACTAACTGTGTGTGAAGTGTCTCCTTTATCCTCAAAAACATTTTTATTTTGTTTTCATTATAAACATACACAAATGTACGTATAACAAATAACAAATAACAATAATACAAATATTAAGATACAAATGTTAAGATACAACCAAACACCCTAATACTGGGTGATTTCAACTACCCTGCCATTAACTGGGAAAACTACTTGTGTACCAACACCTTTGCCCAACGGTTCTTGGAATTCATAAATTCACACGCACTGGATCAACTAATCCATAGTCCCACCAGGGGCTCCAATATCCAAGACCTGGTCATTACCAACATGGGAAATCGATGCTCCACACCTATGGTCAGCCCCTCGTTGGTCAGGTCTGATCATAAGCTAATCACCCTTAACATCCAATTTAGGGGGTGAGAGGGGGATGAAGTTGGCACTGAATCGATCTGCCAGGATATTGGCAAAATCCTTGGGATCAGTATATTTAATGTCATTCTGTTGTAGCTCTGAACAGATCTGAGCATTGCCATTTAAATTCTTGACATAGTTATAGAATGCCTTGTGGTTGTCTTTGGAATCTTTGGCAATTTTATTTTCGTAACTAGCTTTGGAGGATTTTATGAGGGATCTCAGCTTCTTACTGAGGCTTGTAAGGGAGTTTTTTGGATCCTGGGATTTTCTTCTTTTCTGCAACAGTTTCTTCCTTTTGTTGTAAAGTTTGTTTATGGCAGGGGACCATCAGATTGGCTTCATGTTTTTGGAGGAGAGCATCTTGGTTCTATTTCGGATGGCACGATTTATGCATGAGTGGATGTGCTTGTACAGTGCCTTAGTGTAGGACTCAGCAGTTCAACTTTCAGTTCCCTTCTACATGGGTGTCATGAAGTTTGTCACTTCTGACTTGAGTAGCATGAAGTTGGCTTTGGAGAAGTTTTTTATGGAGGTTTCCTTACTAGGGGGTGGGGGTGGGATGTGGAAGTTAAGGGTGATTAGCTTATGGTCTTACTTGACCTACGAGGGGGTGACCATAGGTGTAGAGTATTGATTTCCCATGTTGGTAATGACCAGGTCTAGGATATTGGAGCCCCTGGTGGGGCAATGGATTAGTTGATCCAGGGCATTGGAATTTATGAATTCCAAGAACCAAGTACAAAGGTGTTGGTATACGAGTAGTTTTCCCAGTTAATGGCATGGTAGTTGAATTCACCCAGTATTAGAGTGTTTGGATGTATCTTAATATTTTCCAGTATGTTTAGAAAGGTGTAGTGAGAATCTTGGGGCATGGTGGGGGATCTGCAGCAAGCTACAATTTGGATTGCAGTCTTACCTAGTGTTAGTTGCAATTCTAACGAGAGAATTTCAGACGCATTGCATTGGGCAACTAGCCTGGTGGTGTGAATATCAGCTGGTGAAATATGGACACCTCCACCTTTAGTGTTTAGGTCCTGGTTTGGTGGCTGAAAAGTGTGGTAGAGTTGTAGCCTGGTATTGCGGGGATGCTCTCCTGGAGCCTTGAACCAGGTCTCAGTTACTGCACAGATATCGATTTTCTCCATTTTTAGGAGTGCCTCGAGAGAGTGCATTTGAGGTTTAGACTTCTGGCATTGAGTAGCATTACCTTCAGATTTTGCATGCCTGCTTGTACCTGCTGTACCGTGGTGGTTTTGTCCTTTGAACTTTGCCTAAAAAAGGCACTAGAGGGTGGCAAGAGCCTTAGCCAGTAACCTGAATCCCAAGGGCGACAGGTGCAGACCATCTCTGACAAAGCATCGTGGTCTGTCGATCATGTCATCCCAGGCAGACAGATACTGGATCCCCTTTTATGAGTTTAGAACAGTATCTGTTTGAGCTTAGTTCTATCTGTATATACACCCTACCTTTATTCCTAGCCTCTAGCTATATATTGGTATATCTGTTCATTACTATGTTTTATATTGTATGTATATCTAATGTTTGCTGCAGTATGTATTATTTGCTATTGTATGTATATTCACTTGTTCTTCATGTACTCTGCTGCACATTTATTGTTCTGTGGAGCTTTTCTCCCCAGGCCTCCCCTGAAAAAGGACCTGTGTCCTGTTGGAATAAATAAATAAATATAAATAAAGCATCCTCCAAAAGGGTCTCACAGAGACGGATGCTTGGTGCCAGAGCCACGGCCTCAAGCTAAATGCTAAAAAGTGCATAGTCATCCCATTTTAGGGAAAAACAAAGGTGCCCTAGAGGATTACCACATAGGTGGTAATCATTTAAAAATCTGAGGAGAAGGCGTGAATTAAGATTTGGGGATCAGCGTAGATAGTAATCTATCAGCTGATAATCACATTGCCAAAGTGGTTAGAAAAGACCTTCTATATAGCCCACCTTATCACAAAAGGGTTCACATCTAGATCAAGAGGGTAGTTATTGTCCCCTCTACTCGTCACTCATTGGGCCAATAGTGAATACAATGCCCCTTTTGGGATAGTACCTTACCACTTTGACACCTGCAGCAACTGGAGAGACCCCAAAAGTACCTCACTGCAAGGAGAGATCATGGGCTACAAACAGACTGTCTATGCACGGCTAGCTAAAGAGGCACTCCAGCTCTACTCAGGTTGCTTGCAGCCCTACTCAGGGAAGATCTATGCCTGACTTACAAGCCATGTCAAACCCAGAATTAATGGACGTGCTCCCACCTCAAAATCCAAGTCCCCTTAGAGCTACATGCTCCAGGGGACCTAAACACCTCAACACAAAAATAAATAGGACATGCTGGAGGGACAGATTCATTTCCCAGGAGGCTCCACTCACTCTGAATAGAATCCCAATTCATGTTAGGCATAGCCCCTTGCATCACCCTCTTCCAAGCCCAAAATCTTGGCCAGTGGATGGAGAAATCGCAAATTCACCCCTGGGATCTCTTCTATTGTCCATAACTGTGACAGAGCACAGTAAACTAATCTTAAAAGGGTACTTTCTTAGTGACCTACTTTACAGAAAGCAACATTGGAAATGAAGGCTACAATCTAATAGGGAGGCAGAAGCCAAATACACTCTGGCTCGGCTTATAAATGCCTTATGGCCGATAGCCTAGAATCTACCAATGAACCTATGAACCTATAA
>NW_025058843.1:0-6340 GCF_019279795.1 Protopterus annectens
TGTTCTTTTTGTAATTTAAAGAATACTGAACTGTTGTATTCCATTTCATGATTTGTGTAAGAAATTAGAGAGTCCTTTAATATTTCATATTATATAGAAAACTGAGAACTTTGTGTTTAAAAATACATTTTTGTATCCAAGTAGATCAATTGATCTGGCTGCCATAACCACAAAACCATAACCTTTTGTATCTCAGCAGAGCTTGGCCCACTAATAGTCAACAGGACCACTGCACATATTCATTGCAGTGCTTTCAGGGGCAAAGGTTGTATCACTATTGTTTATTTGTATATCTTTGGTATGGGGTGGAGCATTCCAAGATGACTGTCCCAGTAAGAACTAAAGAGGATACAAAACTCATAGTACTTTTGGAATACCTCCCAAAATAATTTGATTTATATGTATAATCTGCAGTGTAGTAATAGTAGGTAGATTTTTAATTTGCCCCTGTTATATGATTCTTTAAATTTCCAAAGTCTCAACAAGTCATCATTGTGGCCCATCCAAGTATCCTTGCACTTAAGCAAGGGATGTAAATTAGCTTCTTGGTCCCAGTTCCTTTTAGATGTAAACACTGTTTGGTCTCAAATATTTTCAGCTGCTCACACAATTTGCTTATTTCCCTAATATTCTTCACTGGAGCATTCTTGAGTCTGATGTTTAAAAAGCACAGTTTGTTATTGATAATCCTATGTAATACATATCACCACAGTACTGGTTTTTGTGGTTGAGGGATTTTGATACGATGTTGACACCTGTTATCCTTGCCACATTTTACTCTAGCAACCTGATATCATGAGTAAGAGATGTTTAAGGCCTACGTACTACCTCAGCTTTTGATAACTCTGCATTTGCTCATTGGAAATATCTGTTGGGATGATGGCTCTCGCGCCACTGCATAACATCGGGACAGCTTCAGAGAAAAGAACTCCAATTTTCCCGCCTTACTGAACTAGAATAGTCCAGTCTTCAGAGTTTGCTGATCTCTGGGCTTTGTCTTGGTTCCTGTGCTATTCCATATCCTTATTTGGATAAAAGGAAGCGTCTTTGTTCACCAGTGGGAATGGGGAGCACTGAGCCTGTTTGTCCCTAGAAGATGGTTCAGCCAGAAACTTGTAGTCTATTGCCATTTGGGTCCAATTCCTAGCTCTTTCAGCCCCCTGTAATAAAGCCCGCTTCGTAGCTTTTTCGCTTGTATTCAACTCCTTCGCTCCTCGTGGTGTCCTGCAGAGTTCTACAAGCAGCAGAGAGCAAGAGTGACTTTCTAATTTAAGTATTTTTTCTGGCTTTTTTGATTGTTACTGTAGCGACTACATTTTCACCTGTTTATACAAACCTGCATTCTATTTAAACTGTTTTTGGTAATTTGATTAACTGTTTTACTTTTATTTGTTGCTTAATTTTACCTGTAGGCTAACACACTCAAGTCGCTAGCTGTTTAAAAGCATTTATAAGCATTTACTATGGCATTTTTTCCTCTGTTTTCTGCAATAAAGAAAAAACAAAAAAATCTTGTTTCCGCCTTACTGAACTAGAATAGTCCAGTCTTCAGGTTTATGATCTCTACTTGGGCTTTTGTCTTGGTTCTATTGTATTCATATCCTTATTTGGATAAAAGGCGTCTTTGTTCACCAGTGGAATTGGGGGCACTAAGCAGCCTATTTGTCCCTAGAGTAGTGGTTCAGCCAAACTTGTAGTCTATTGTGCATTTGGGTCAATTCCTAGCTCTTTTCAGCCCCTGTAATAAAGCCCGCTTTACTGGCGTGATTTAGCCAGCGGAGTTACCATAGAAACACCATCGAACCGTCGGTTAAACAAGGTTAAACTATTTCTGGCTCCGTAAGTCTGCTCTTCAATTTTTCCCATAGAACTTCTCTACTTGCAATCTAAACAGTCTATTCTCTATCACCAAAGCTCAGCACTTGCTCCTAAAAGCATTTTTTTTATATAAGGTAAGTACTTGTATACCAAACAAAGAAGTACTACATTAGCCTAGAATCCCCTTGAGTACCCATTTTCCCTATAAGGTCCCTTCTGACTCAGTTACACAGCAAACTTTTTCACTTTTTCTAGCATGTCGAGAAGGGTCAGTTGCTACGGCGTCCTCTCCTGTTCATCTGGTGAATCTGGGCATCTTGGAGGCAATGTTACAATTGCCTCATGTACACAGAGACAACTCCACTCCTTTCTCCCCACAAAACACAAATACATGTGAGAGATGCATATATAGCCAAACTGGAGGCTGAGCTCTCTCAACTCAGGACTGGCAAGACCAGACAGGAGGAGAAGGAACCACGCACGACACCACAAAACCCAGTTCCACATAGAACTATCACAACTGCAAAACAAACACATAAACACACACAAAGACAGTACTCGGAGGCACTGACTGCGAAATCTACTAAAACTACAGAGGCCTCCCAAAGCAGACTACCAAGCAACTGCCACCTCAAGACATAAAGACATGCAACACATAGTTCTCTTGCTAAACAGTCACAGCCTCCTTAAGGCTGGCAAACACAATGCCAGAGCACACTTGTTATAGGTGACTCCATAGTCAGACACACTGACGTCCCACTCACCAGACTGAACAAGGAAAAGATCACAGTAAGCTGCCTGTCGAGGCGCTAGAATCCGCCACATAACACAAGCACTCAGGTCACTTCCACAGCAAGTACAAGTATGACTCAGTCATTGTCCATGCCGGTGTGAACGACCTGAGATGTACCTCCCTGGACTACACATGAAAAGAGACATAGAGGAGCTCCTCAGATTATGTAGCCCAGGCCGGTATGTTTCGTGGACCCTGAGCAGTATCCTACCCTCACCAAGAATGATGCCACAATACAGAGACAAAATGATCAGCTTTAATAATTGGCTTAATTACTGGTGTCATTCTAAGGGATCCAATGCTCCTGTCTGCCTGGGATGACATATGCTTGACAAAGCCATTGCTGCCCATGAGGACGGCTTGCACCTGTCAAACCCTGGGCTTCCGGATATTGGCAAAGGCTCCTTTGCCACCCCCCATAGTGCCTTTTTAGGCAAGGCTCAAATGATAAACCTAACCCGCCCTAGAAACACAAAATGGAGAAAAACTAAGGGTAATACTGCTCAATGCCAAGAAGTCTAAACCTCAAGATGCCATCGCCCTCAAAGCCCTCCTCCTCAGTATGGAGAACATCGATGTCTGTGCTGTGACTGAAAGCTGGTTCAAAAGGCTCCTGAGAGCACCCAGCACTATCAGGTTATACCTCATATCATGCTGCGTTCCGCCCCAAAATCCAGACCGAACTAATAAAAGGAGGGGGAGTATCCATATTCATAAAGGATACCCACACTCCAGGTTAGTGGCAATGCACTAAGCATGAGGAGACTCATCCAGGTGCAATTTACCCAACCATAGGTAAAACTGCCCTACATGCTTCTAGCATGCTACAGACCACCTCTCAAACTTAGGAAACCCACACAGCCTTCCTTGGAAGACACTGGAGAGTATGAATGTCTCTCCAACACCACCATCATATTGGGTGACTTCAACTACCCAAACATAGACTGGGAACATTACTCTCAAGCTCCCAACACCCTAGCCCAAAGGTTCCTGGAGTTCATAAACTCAAATGCTATGGAACAACTAGTCACCATTCCCACAAGGAGGAGTAAAAATATACTAGACCTGATCAGTCATCAAACATGGGGACAAAATGCTCCACACCAGAAGTATATACTCATTGGTGAGATCAGACCATAAATTAATGTCTCACAAGAGATCCAGCATCGCGCCCCCAACCCCAGCAAAAAAAAGACCACAGTGAAGAACTTCTCCAAAAGCAAACTTCACACTTCTTAAGACTGGAGTGGTATCCTTCAAGGCCCCCGAGCCAGTGGAAACCACAACCCACGCCAAGCTGAAACCCTTACAAATGCCTTCTATGAGCACCTCCAGGAATGTATATGGATCAAGCAATCCTAATAAAATCAAGACCACTTTCCACCAAGTTGCAGGCGCTCGGTCTGGTGGACCCCAGCCATAAACAAACTTCTACAACAAGAGGAGAAAGCTACTACATGACGAAACAAAATCCCTAAAAGGGAAGGCATCTCTGGATCACTACTAGCAAAAAAATCTATTTATCACTATAAATCATCCAAGGCCTAACTTTGAGAGAAAAATCGCTAATGACACAAAAGCACAAATCATAAGGCCTTCTTTAGCTATGTTAGAAACCTGGGTGAAACTCCCAGAATATGCTCAGAATTAGTCCAAAATGATAAAAAAAATCATCTGAACCCTGACAGACATTTATGCCAACATACTGGCGAGACCCAGGTTCACGGCAAGAATTTCTCCCCAAAAAGGAGAAATATCTATCCCACCAGGAGTTTAGCCTCCCAAACATCTCAGATGCCCAGGTGAGAGCTGCTTTCTCTCAAAAGCAAAACACAGCATCAATGTACGACGGACGGTGTCCCAAGCTGTGTGCTACCGAACTCAATGGGGAACTAAACCCACACATAAGGCTGCTGTTTAATCTTAGCCTTACTAAGCCTTACTACAGGATACGTGCACTAAAGAATGGAGTACTGACAACTGTGGTCCCACTCCACAAGGCGTTGGCACCTACGGTACCCTGGAAGTACCACACCCCATAAGCTTGGCTGAACTTGCTTGTCTTTAAAGCATAAGGAGAGGGGATCATAATGGAACTCATAAGCCAAGAGACATTGAGGGACCTACAGACACTGGATCCTACCCAATTTGGCTGTCAAGGAGCAGATCACTGCCTCTCTTGAACAGTGGGCTTTGGGGGAAATATGGTCACTACGCAGGCGGTGATTCCACACAGCCTACCTTGACCTAGCAAAGCGTTTGACACAATACCCCACTCGGGCATGTGGCTACCAGCGATGTAAACCCTTGCCACAAGATGGGTTGCAAACTGACTCAGGACAGAACACAGGGTTAGAGTTGCTGGTGCCATGTCAGACTCTGGGTCATGAGGCGGTGGGGGCTCTGTTGCAGGCCCCCTGCCTTCCGACATTTATTTTCTGAGTACCCCAGGCAAACATGGGGATTGTGGCTGACGAAATTTGCAGATGATGACTGCAAACTGGGCACCATAATTGACACTCCATCAGACACACAGACATCCACTCAGAGGTCTCATAAAATGGATAACTGGTGCCGGGCCATGGCCTTAAGCTAAATGCCAAAAATGTATAGTCATACCCTTTGGGAAAAACCAGGTAACCCTAATTACCACATAGGTGTGGTAATCCATTATAAGCTCTCGGAAGAAGTTATATCCAGGGACCTGGGGACCCAAGTTGACAGTAACCTCTCTTTTGACCTCACATTGCCAAAGTGGTTGGAAGACCTTCTACATTGCCACCTGATCATGAAGGGATTCACATCCAGATCAGGAGGGTCATTGTACCCGCCCACTCTTCACTTAACAGACCAGTTGAGTACAACGCCCCATTCGAATGTACTTACCCATTTAAGCAGTTGGAAGGCCCCAAAGTTCCTCACCAAAAAGGATAAAGGCTCAAACATATGTCACTTCACGCTGCCCGACTAAAACTCCAGCTCTGTTGATGCATACCATCTACTCAGAGGTGATCTGTGCCTGACCTGAGCCATGTCCAGCCCGGAGCTAATGGACATGCTCCACCTCGGAAATCCAAATCCACCAGAGCCCACGAGCAAGGGCTTAAACCTCAACACGGATATAAATAGGGGCGTGCTGGAGGGGACGAATTCATCACAGACTCTCCCCTACACACTATGGAGACAGAATCCCGTCCATGTGAGGCAGAGCTAAGTGACTGTTCAAGAGAAAATCTTGATAGTGGATGGGAGATGTGGGATTTTACCCGGGGAATCATCTCTGTGTCACTGCTGGACAGAGGCACAGCAAACTAATAATTTATAGTATTCTCATCAATAAGGGGTGGTGAAAGCCACACACACTCTGTTAGGCTTATAAATGCCCTGGGGCAGATAGCCTAGTATGAACCTATAAAACCTATAAGATCAAGGTCTAGGTTTTTGAACTTGATTCCATTGTTGTCAATGACTTTCACCTTTTTGTTGATGGTGGCCTTTACATCTTCTTTGGTTCTGATACTTTGGGAGTGAGGGTAGAGAGCAAAAAAAAAGTTCCCCAACGATCTCCTGAGACTGAAACCTGCTTGTAATGTTGTCCTTACACACTAGGCACTTGAAAGGTTCACTTCATTGAAGGACTAATTTTGTGCTTTGGTGATATGGTTCCAATCATGAGGACTAAAAACAACTAAGCTTTCCTTTCTAAGCACTGGATCACTAGCTGATGTA
>NW_025058844.1:0-6059 GCF_019279795.1 Protopterus annectens
ATTGTAAAGCTGATGAAGGATGACTGCAGAGCCACAATGACCCCCCTTATCTAGATTGACAACCTTCATGATTAGGTGGGTATATGGTATGTTTCTGTAACCACTCCCCAATGTTGTGCAATCAGGATACTATCAACTTGTGTCCCCAGGTCCCCATTACATGTTAAAAAAGGGTTAACACCTATGTGGTAATTGGTGGGCACTTACTGTATATCCACAGGGGTTGACTATACACTTTTCTGCAATTAGCTTGCTTGGCTATGGCACCAGTTGTCTGTTTTTTGTGCCCCTTTTCATGGTGCAGCATGTCTCCATGTCAGTTCTGTCCTTGGTCTGGTTTGAAACCCCCTACTGACATGGGGGTTTATATTTAAGCTGGTGAGCTTATCTTTTAAAAAAGTGGGTATTGTAAAAGCCTTTGCAAGGTCCAGCTCCTGTGTGGACCACATTGCCCTCAATGACCTTAATGACTGTTTCAAAGAGTCAAACATTTTTAAAGGGGGCAGGATCTGCCAAAGCCACTTGTAGGGTCCGTGTCAGTAGGTCCCCAATATCTTTTTTTTGGGTACATGCTGATCCTTTCCATAGCTGTGCAGACCAAGTTTTCAGGATTCTGGGGTGGTAGTTTGCAGTATCCATTCAGGCAACACCTTTGTTGGGGAGGACCACTGTTTTTTACACTGCTCTTTGGGTACATATCCTGTGGTAAGGCTGACATTGAGCAGTAGTGTAATTTGGCATTCCATTCTTTTTGGGAGTCCATGTTGGACTCAGCCCAGGAAAATCTCATACCATTGCTGCTGTGTGTTTTCTTTGGGGGGCTATTACCCCAGCATCTGCAATGGGGGGGGGGCAGCATTCTGCTGGGATAGATTTTTTGCATTCTGGGGTTTGCACCTGTCAGGTTGGATGTTAGCAATATGTGTGTGTGTTTGGTATGTTGTTTGTACTTTTTGGTGATTCATTTGGTGATTCAGAGCATATCTGTAAATTTCCCCAACAAGGTTCCTACCATCAGTTGAAAGGCTTTGATTATCCTTAGTGTCCTGTACAATTTGTATCTTTGGTTCATAGGTTCATACTAGGCTATCCACCCCAGGGCATTTATGCCTAGCCAGGGGGTGTGGCTTTCCCCCCTTTCTATGTGTTTTTGGCCATTTATGAATTTACTGTGCCTTGTCTGGATGTGACACAGTGAAGACCCCAGTGTACATCTACAATCATCCATCCACTTGGCAAGATTCCTGTTGAAGAGTGTCAGTGGGGGGCCCAACATGGAGTGGGATTCTGTTCCATGTGGGGGCCTCTGTTAATCTGTCCCTCCCGCACATCCTATTTCATTATGTGTTGAGGTTGACATTTTCACTCTCCCGCTCCATGGCTTTGGGTTTCTGGGGTGGAGCATGTCCATTACTCCCGTGTTGGACATGGCCACAACAGGCCTGCCTCTGTGTAGGCAGTATGTGACCTTCAGCTGGGGTGTCTCAGCCAGGCAGCATATGACATGTATTTGAGACCCTTTATCCTCTTGGTGGTACCGAGGTCTTTTCTGCTGCAGGTGTCAGGTAGGTACATCCCAAATGAGGCATTTACTAGATTATGGGTCTGATAAGAGAACAGTAGGGGCACAATGACCTCTTTTGGGTGGATGTGAATCCTTTCATGCTGTCCAATTAGACAGTCTTCCAATGTTGGCAATGGGTGTCACATAACAGGTTACCCCACTGTGTCCCTAGGTCCCTGCTCCTTCCATACATAATGGTTTACCACCTATGTGGAAATTTTTAGTACCTTGTTTGGTATTTGGGGACATTCATATTCCAGTGTCTTCAGGATGGCTGGGGGGGGTTCCTGTGGGGGTGTGGTCTGTAGCATGCAAGACTGTACGGGTTTTATGGTTAGTTGACATGGGTGGTCTCCATGCTGCATTGTCAGTTACCTGGACTTTGGGTGTTTGTGAAATGGATACCCCCTCCTTTTGTTTTTTTCCAGGGTTTTTGGGGGCCAAACGATATGGGTATAACCTGGTAGTGCTGGGTGCTGTCAGGAGGCTTGCTGCAGGTTTCTGTCACTGCAAGACATCAATTTTTCCATACTGGGGAGGGGCCCGGGATGCATTTGGTTTAAATTTTGGCATTGGTCCCTTACCCCATGTTTCTTTCCCTTATGTTTTTTTTTGGGTGGTGGGTTGTTTTTCAGCCTTCCTACAGGCTCTATGGAGGTGGCAAAGCCTTATCCAATATCCAGCCCCAGGGGGAACAGGTGCAAGCCATCCCCAAAAAGGTGGCTTGTCAAACATGCATCCCAAGCAGACAGACATTGGATCCCCTTGACTGACACCAGTAATTGTGCCACTTGTTAAAGCTGATCATTCTGAGTTTTACTGTGGCATCATTCTTGGTGAGGGGAGGATGCTGCAAAGGCAGTTTCCAGCCTGGACTACATAATTGGGGGCTCATCTATGTCTCTTTTTATGTAGTCCAGGGAGGTACATCTCAGGTCATTCACCCCAGCATGGACAATGACTGCATCATATTTCTACTTGCTTTGGGGGTGACCTGCGTACTTGTGTTATGTGGCGTATTGTAGCAGCCTACAGGCAGCTTACTGTCCCCTTTTCCCCTTGTTCAGTCTGGTGAGCGGGACAGCAGTGTGTCTGTCTATGGAGTCACCTATTACAACTGTATCAGGCATGTTGTTTCTCCTTCTGGCCTGTGACTGTTTGGCACACCAGCTTTGTGTACTATGTGATGCATGTGCTATGTTTGGAGGTTGTGGTTGCTTGGGTGTCTGCTTTGGAGGCCTCTTTTGGTGTGGTGTGTTTGTAATTAGGGCCTCCGGGAATGTTTTTCTGTGTTTATGTCTTTGGTTTGCAGTTGTGATAGGTCTATGTGGGACTGGGTTTGTGGTGTGTGTGGTTACCTTCTCCTCCTGACTAGTTTTGATAGAACTGAGTTGAGGGAGCTCAGCCTCTGGTTTGGATAAATGGTTGCATCTCTCACATATATTTGTATTTGTTGGGGGGAGTTGAGGGTTGTCTGTGTACTTGGGGCAGGTGTAACATTGCCTCAAGATTCACAGATTCAACTTGTTGTAGCTGGCCTTAGTGGATTGTATGTGTGGACATATTTTATTGCCATACTACTGATCAGTGATTACTTCCTGTTTTATGTTTGCTCTATCATGTAGTAGCTTCCTCATTCTCTTGCATGGTTTGGTAATGGTTGGAGTCCACCATGCCAGATGCCTGTGTGTATGGCATTGTGTCTTGGTTTTATTTGGGATTGTATAATCCAAGCATTCCTGGCAGTGTTCATGGAATGCCTGTATAACAGGTTCTGAGGTGTGGCCCATATTTTGCACCTGCACAGGGCCTTTAATGGATTCCACATCAGTTTGGAGGAGTGCAACTTTTGCTTTACACATGTTTTTCACTGTGGTTTTCTGGCCAAGGACTGTGGTCAGGATGTGTATATCCAGTGTGATTACTCTATGGTCTGGTCTTACCAGTGAGGGATACACTTCTCATCTTGCCATCCAGTACCCATGTTGCTGATTATCACATCCAGTATGCTTACCCCTCTTGTGGGAGTGGTACGTTGTTCCTGGGCATTTTGGTTTATGGATTCTAGGAACTTTTGTCCTACAGTGTTGGAGCTAGTATAATGCTCCCAGTCTATGTCTGGGTATTTTCAGTCACACAATATGATGTGGTTTGGAGGGCTTGATATATTCATGTATTCCAACATAGCCCAGGTGCAGTTCCTGGTATTAGGATGGTAGTCTGTAGCAGGCTATAAACTGGGAGGCAGTTTTAGCCACTGTTACTTGACCATGGCTAGTCCATGCTGCTTCTTGTTGTGGTACCAACATGGGGGTGTGGTTATCCTTGACAATTATTGCTAGTCACCCTCCTTTTGTAGCTTGTTCCATGTTTTGAGGCTGTACAGCACAGTATGAGGTGTAACCTGGTAGTGTTACGGTGCTGTTGTGAGCCTTGACCCAGTTTTCTATTACAGGACAGATATCAACATTCTCCATACTGGGAGAGTTTAGACTGCATGCATCTTGCTGTTTAGACTTCTGGCATTGGGTAGCATTACATCTAGGTTCTTATCCCTTGTGATACCTATGGAGGTGGGTTTGTGTTTTGAGCCTTACCTATTCAGGGCACGCTGTGGGTAACTGCAGCCTTTGCCAGTATCCATAAGGCCTGGACTGATAGGTGCATGCCACCCCTAGCAGGTGGAGCATCATGTCATGCTCAGCATGTCATCCCAGGCTGCCACACATTGGATCCCCTTTGACTAACTGCAATACTTCAGCCAATTATTGCAACTGATCATCTCATCATCATATTGTGGCATCATGCTTGGTGGGGGTAGGATGTTAGTCAGGGTCATCAAGTGTGCATATACTACATGGTGTTACATTGCTTAACACATGGCATTCATGCCTCAGGTGGTGCTGCAGGGCTGCCTCTGTCGGATGCACATACTACACTCCCTGTACACGTTTGAGAGCAGGTTATGTCATTTTAGGCATCCCTGTTATTATACGAGTGAGTCAGAGAGGGGTATCATTCCCAGGGTTCCTACTGAGCCAGTGTGTGTGCTATGCATTGCCTCTTTGCCAAGGCCAGGGCATACTGGGCATGCCTCCTTCTGCCTACTGGGGCAGGCTCAGGTTGTTCCTCCTCCGAGTCATGCTCTGCCTGTGATAGCCTTGGCAATGGTGGGTGGCTGTTTGGCCTGGCCCTCTACTGGTCCTGCTGCAGCTGTTTTCGCAAGATCATATTATGTAGCATAGCACATACCATGACAATTTGGTTACATGTAGTTGGTGAGTACTGCAAGGCTCCACCAGATGTGTCCAGACACCGGAACCATGACTTGAGCAGCCCAAACAAACACTCTATTACATTACGTGTTTGTGTGTGTGCCTCATTATGGCATTCTTGTTCAGGTGTGTGTGCGTTTCTGATGGGTGTCATCAGCCACGGCTCCAGTGCATAACCTGCATCCCCCACTAGATGTCCATGTGGGATGTCCCCATTGGCAAATGTCTGGTACAGCTGCGTCAAATGCCAGATATGGGAATCATGGTAGCTCCCAGGGCAGCCAGCACACACATTCATTATTATGCCCTGGGCATCACACATGACCTGGCAGTTGATGGAGGGGAAGCCCTTGCGGTTAATGTAGGCCCTACCCTGCTCACCGGCTGGTGCTTTGATGTGTATGTGCAGTCTATTGCACCCACTACCTCAGGGTATTCCGCTATTTGCTGGAAGAGACGCATATTGCTGGCCAATACCTCACGGGCATTGGGGAAATATACATACATGATCACCGACATGTGTTGACATGGCATCCAGGAACTGGTGCAGTACCCTGGAGGCTGATGCCTGTGATATCCCCATCATATCATCAGTTGGTCTCTGGAAGGTACCTGTTGCTAGTATTCTTAGGCCAACACATACCTTGGTTTCCACTGGGATTGGTTCCCCTCTGTTGGTTCTGTGTGTGAGGCGTGGCCTGCACAGCTCGATAATTTGCTGCAGGAGGTCTCTGTCCACTCTATAGTGCTCTACTATCTCCAGCTCATGTAACCCGTGGTAGGTGACCCTGGGCCTGTACACTCTTCTCCGTCTCCTCACTGTGGGTTGTCTGGCACCATTTGCATTGTCACCACCCTCATCAAGTAGCCTATGTCTCCTTATGACAGCTATGGCAGCCCCTAGCATTTCTGCTCTGAGTTCAGCTTTTTCAGTTTTCACTTCTAATAGCTTACTCCTGTCTTGCAGTGTCTCTTGAGAGAAACATCCTGCACTGCTGTTTGCAGAGTTTTAAGTGCTTGGCTGAGCTACTATTCTGCCTGTGTAATTGCCTGCTTCTAATTGTTTTCACCTGCTAGCTCCAGCAGTATTCCCTGCTAGCTTCCTACTAATTCTGTTGCTTTCTTTTTCCTTTCTGTTTCCTCAGGGGGGAGCAACACGCTTACCAGCAGAAACACACTCACAGTGGCTTGCATGCGAAATTACACTGTTCAGAATCTGC
>NW_025058845.1:0-6303 GCF_019279795.1 Protopterus annectens
ATCCTGACTTAGAAATGGGGTCCATTCCCATCATGGTATTAGAAACCCAAAAGATGAAGAAATGAAACTGACAGAGAACAGTCAAAACAGCAATGTCACTTTGCAAGTCTGGGCTTGGGTGGTCATTAAGACTACAATAATAGTCCCACAAGAACAAAATGCGGTTGTTTTTTTGAGTAGTTTACAGTTTTAGTGTCGCTCTCAGTTACTTGTAAAGCTAAACAGTGGCAAACCCAAGCTGCATCTTTTCCAGATGATAGGGCAGTTTGACATACTCATTTAAGTTCCAAGGCCAAGCAAAGAAGTCACACAAAATTCTTTTTGTTCCTGTTCATGGAAAACCTCTGAAAATATCAAAAAAGCACCAGCAGCACCAGGAAAATGAATGAATATCATGCTGTGAACAATTTTCCAGCATTTTAGTAATGATGAAGGCTATGTAGTCCTTGAAATTCATTTATCTGTTTGGCACTTTGATGGTTATGAAAGTATTGCTGCCTTAAATAAAATGCTGGAATATAGTTCACATTGTGCCATTTTATTTCCTGACGCTGGAGGAGTGTTTTGATATTTTCGAAATTAACAATAACGGTGTGGTCAGCATCCAAACAGACTGCTACGTATTGCTAGTATCTGTTCAGTGTTGCCAGTATCGCCAGTGGTCTTTTCAGTTTTTTGTTGGCATTTTTGGCCTTGCTTCTTCTTCATCTTGGGTGTGTGCCAAACTGTTGGTACCCGACCCAAACAGTGCGTTCTTCTTGCAACACCATTTTTAATCGCTTAGGGATGGCCCATAAAGTTTTTCTGGACCTTAAATACACCATTCGTTACATCATGAAAGATTGAACCCATGATAATTTCATTAAAGCATAGACCATTATATTTCCATACTAAATGCATCGTTGAGGAGTTTTCCTGCTTTTTTACTGGAAAGAGACAATTAACAACAAGGTATTGGGTGAACATCATCTTTAAATAACATAGCCTGGAGGTGTAGTACTGACACCTACAAAGTAGGTAAACTGATATTCTGGTGCTAATTTTTATCTTAACAGTAATGTGCTGCAGTTGTATAAGTCATCATTCCAATACTTCCACCTGTCACTGACAACATTTTGCAGGTGTATATAGAGGAAAAATTGGTAAACGGTGAGCAAACTAACAACATACTATATATAATCTTCATGTTTTACAGATCATTGCAACATTAGTATAACTTGAGTCTCATGTCCCCAAATAGTGTGGACATCTGAGAAAGACCTCACTGAGACAGATACCACCTGGTGTCAGGCCGCTGGCCTCAAGCTCAATGCAAAAGTGCAGTGTCATCCCCTTTGGTAAAAACTCTGTACCCATAAACTACCACATAAGCAGCAATCTACTTAACACTGAATGCATGATAAGAGACCTTGGGACCCAGGTGGACAGTAGTCTCTCCTTTGATAGTTACATCGCCACAGTAGTCAGGAAGTCCTTCTACGTGGCACACCTCATCATAAAAGGGTTCTCATCCAGGAAAAAAGAGGTCATTGTTCCCCTCTACGCGTTACTCATTAGACCCATTATAGAGTACGGCACCCCTTTTGGAATGTACCTCACAAGACATCTGTAGCAGCTGGAAAGGCCACAGAAGTACCTCACAAAGAGGATTACTGGCCTCAAACAAATGTCCTACACTGACCTCCTCAAAAAAGTCCAGCTTTACTCCATAGCATATCGCCAACTCCGAGGTGATCTCTGCCTAACATATAAAGCTATGTCAAACCCAGAGCTGTTGGACATGCTACACCTAAAGAAATCCCAATCCCTCTGAGCTACGCACTATAGGGACCTAAACCTTGTCACCACAATAAACAGGACACGCTGGAGGGATAGATTCCTGTCCCAGAGACTTCCTATACTCTGGAACAAGCTACCCATCTATGTCAAGCAAAGTTCTTCATTAGCACTCTTCAAGAAAAAACTTGATGAGTGGTTGGGAAATAGGAAATACACCCCGGGGATCACTTCTGTGTCTCTGCTAGACAGTGGCACAGGAAAATAACTTTCTTGGGTGGCGTAAGCTATGGAACCTTGCTGGCTAGGCTTACGTAGGCCCTTGGGCCGATAGCCTAGTACCTACCTATGAACCTATGAAATAAAATTAATTATAAAACAACACTGCTTCACTACATGACCAGAAAAGTTAAATACTGTAGTGTTTGTCTCCTTTCCTTGATAACTCATTTCCTCATTATTTGGTAACTAACACTCCCCTTTTTTACTCGAAATGCTAACCCAAACTTTTTGTGCAGGATTTTTGGTTTGTTTGTTTCTGTTGCCTCTTCTATCTGCAAATTCCTTTTTTTAACTCCTGGTCTTATACTGAATTCTGTTTCATCCTTTGCATACATATCTGACCTCCTTTTTATCTCCTTTGATGCTATGCATTTTTCTGTTTGTGTACCTGTATGCAGACGCACCTTCCCCTGCTCACCAATACTCCCATGTCTTTAGCTGTATCATGTGATGTATGCATGTGGTCTTTGTGTGTGTGTGTGTGTGTGTGTGTGTGTGTGTAGTAGTAAAGTTGGGGCTGGGTGAGAGGAACAACAAAGAGCTGGAGGGGAGTGATCGGCTAATCCTGATCATTCTTTAATGCATACTGGCTTTTAAAAGCTGTTATAACACTTGCAGTCAAAATTGAGCACTGTAGCACCCCTTATTTGGTCTAAACTGCAGCAAGCCATTTGCTATGGTTTAAAGCATTTTTTTTTAAATTAAAACCTGAGTGCTGTAGCACTCTGTCAGAGTATAAGCAGTTGCTACAGTTTAAACGTTTAAAAAATTATTTATTTTTATTTATGGTATAAAGTGAACCAACTGCTTGCTACAGTTTAAAATGAAAAATGATTTCTTTCTTTTTCACTTATGTATTCTTATTTTTTTAACAAGTAAACAGAGGAATGAGGGTTGGTGGAAGGGCACAGAGATGGGACTTGATTGTCTTCTGCCCAGTCCTTTTTTTTTTATCTTCACTTGAAGAGCTGAGGAGGTGGGATGCTAATTCATCAGATTGACACAAGGTTCTTTGTATGTGTGTACATAAATACAGATATATTTGTCTGTGTAAACACATGTTTTACATGCATGCATACATATATAAATATATATATATATATATATATATATATATATATATATATATATATATATATATATATATATATATATATATTTTTTTGAAACACATGCATACACACATATATGCATATGTTTATTGCAGGCATTTTGAAAAATAAACATAATGAAACTAACAAAATAAAACAGATTGTAAAAGGAAGCATTATTTTGTGATTCTCTCAACAAAACAGTGTCACTGATTCAGACTTAATATGAATAGTTAATATGAATAGTGGTAGTGTTAACGAAAATATTTTTTTAAAGGTAATGCTCAGGTTAAGGGATAGCATGCATTAATAAGAAGAACAGGGGAAGCTCTGAATGTAAAGTGATTTCTTTTGTAGTTGTAATTGCCTACAAACAAGCAGTAATGCCTGGCAGGGTGTGTGCTACTGTGTAAATTACACATGCCGAGGGGGTGTTCTGAGACCTGTCACCTTAGGTGGTGGGCCTGTACACACCTGCAAGGGTGTTACACAGTAACACACATCCTGGAGGGCATTATTGCACTTGGAGAATGGACTATCAGATAAGTTGTTTAGTATTTTTTTAATTATTACATATTTTTGATATGAAATACTTCCTCTGCCTAATGTTTCAAACTTGCTATTATATGTAATTGTTTTTGGAGGAAGTATTTTACATCCAAAATATGTTATATAATTATTTAATGTCTGTATACAGACATGCACACACATGCACATTTAGAAACACAGACAGACTCACACAAATATACATAGATGAAAACACGCACACACACACATGTACACTCATACTACTTAACAGCTACTGTGGTATGGGCAAACATCCGTCAGTATTTACAAATACAGTTTTAAAACTCACCATTTCATGAATCCATGCTGATGCACTGCCTGCTGCTGTCAGCAGTGGTACTGTCTCTTGTTCATCTCTCTGTATCTCAGTCACTGTCCATACACTTTCACTCATGCACACATGTAATCAGGCACACATGCAGTCACACACACACTTTTTTTATTTTATTAAAATTTTCTTTCAAGATTACAGTTGCTAAACAGCAAAGCTGTTCAGTGAGCATAAAAATGAGTTTCACTGCAAGTTATTAAGCTGCATGAAGCAGTGGTCTTGTTATTCAGCAGGTATTACCACCACATTAACACCCTGCTGGAAAATGTTCGTTCTCCAGTCAGAATGGCGATGTACAGGTCACCCATTCTCTAAGTGACATTAAACAACTTTGGTTATTTTATGTTGCTTATTTAAAACCAAAAGCATTTCTTGAATTATGATATAGTTTGAATAATGGTAATCAGCTGACAGGAATTTTGTAGTAATAGAAAAACATAAATAAGTTGTTTAATATATCAAAGGACTTCACAGCATCTAATGAAGAAACAGGAAACTTTATATCTTTACGTAGTGCAAGAATAATGTGTGTACTGCATTCTCATATGAGGGGGAGAGTAGATTACCAGTCTTTCAATCCTTACAACCCTAGCATGATGGTCTGGTTCCCAGATTTGCTTCTGAATGAAAGTCATTCGCAGGACAGAATGATACCGTGCCTCTGTGGCAGTGAGCTAACTATGCCACACCCCCCAGCTTTTTATTTTTTTATTAATGATCCCAGATTCCTGTATTAGACATGATGTATAATACAAATGCACAGCTTTTGTGCTCTTTATTTCCCTGAAGCTTTCAAGATTATAGTGCTATATTAACACAGGGAACCTTCCTGGGTATGGTTATCCTTTCCACTACTTAGAAATGATCACAAAATTCAGATAGATTCCATACTAATTTTGGGTGAAAATAGAGGCAAGAATGGACCTATTTTACTTATGCTTCTCAAGGATGGTGGCCCCTTGATCGTCTGACTCCTCATAGGTTCATAGGTAGGTACTAGGCTATCGGCCTAAGGGCCTAAGTAAGCCTAGCCAACAAGGTTCCCTAGCTTACACCAACCCAAGAAAGTTAATTTCCTGTGCCCCCTGTCGAGTAGAGCCACAGGAGTGATCTCCAGGGTGTATTTCCTATTTCCCATCCACTCATCAAGATTTTTCTTGGAGTGCTAATGAGGAACTTTGCTTGACATAGATGGGTAGCTTGTTCCAGAGTATAGTAAGTCTCTGGGACAGAAATTTATCCCTCCAGCATGTCCTGTTTATTGTAGTGACAAGGTTTAGGTCCCTAGAGCATGTAGCACGGAGGGATTGGGACTTCTTTAGGTCTAGCATGTCCAACAGCCCTGGGGTAACATAGCTTTATATGTTAGGCAAAGATCTCCTCGGAGCAGGTGATATGCTACAGAGTAAAGCTGGAGTTTTTTGAGATGGTCAGTGTAGGGCATCTGTTAGAGACCAGTAATCCTCCTTCTGAGGTACTTCCGTGGCCTTCCCGGCTGCTGCAGATGTCTTGTGAGGTACATTCCAAAAGGGGCGTTGTACTCTATAATGGGTCTAATGAGTGCCGAGTTGAGGGGAACAATGACCTTTTTTTTCCTGTATGAGAACCCTTTTGTGATGAGGTATGCCACATAGAAGGATTTCCTGACTACTGTGGTGATATGATTATCAAAGGAGAGACTACTGTCCACCTGGGTCCTAAGGTCTCCTATCACACATTCGGCGTAAGTAGACTGCCGCCTATGTGGTAGTTCATGGGTACAGAATTTTTACCAAAGGGGATGACAGTTCACTTTTTGGCATTGAACTTGAGGCCATGCCTCTGATACCAGGCATCTGTCTCAGTGAGACCCTTCTGTAGGATGTCGACATCATTTGGGGACTCAGCTATGGCTCCTAGTTTGCAGTCATCTGCAAACGTCATTAGCCACAGGCCTTCTGTGATACCAAACAGGAGAGGTCCCAAGACTGAACCCTGTGGTACTCCACTTGTCACTGGTTTGAAGTCAGATTTAGAGTCTGCAACTTTTACAGTGTGAGTTCTGTCAGTGAGCCAGGTGGCAACCCATCTTGTAACATAGGGTTTTATACCTAGTTTAGTGAGTTTAGCTATAATTCTTGAATGGGGGATGGTGTCGAAAGCCTTGGCAAGGTCAAGATAGGCTGTGTGAACTACCTTGTCCTCGTCTATGGCTTTGGTGACTGCCTCAAAGAAGTCGATCAGGTTCAGAAGGCATAATCTGCCTTTCACAAACCC
>NW_025058846.1:0-5982 GCF_019279795.1 Protopterus annectens
CGAGAAAGGAAAAATTCCCTTTCCTGAGAAAGATAACACTTGTAAAAGGTTGAGAACTTCAAAACAGTTGTGGAGAGTAGTTCTTCAAATAATAAAACAAATGCGAAGACAAAAACTGAACCGAATCTTCACATCGACGATCTGAAAATAGCGCTTCAACCAATTCAGATGCTATCCAGGTTATATCTGACCAAATGTCTGGTCTTACTAAATCTATTAACCAGTTAGTACAAAGAATGGACACGCTAGAGCAAAAAACACAAAATAATGACTTTAAAATTAGTCAAGTGTCTGATGCAACAAAAAATAATTCTGTGCTTATTGAGGAATTACAAACTAAACTAACAGATCTTGAAGCAGAAGCGTAATAATATTATTATTAGGGGGCTACCTGAAACATATGATAACCAAAACCTTATTTTAATTTGTGGTCAGATTTTCAGTGCACTTTTGGGTCCGAGTTTTACAGCTGATAAAATAATAATTGAGAGGGCACATAGAGCCATTAGACGTAGACAGGATTCACAAATCCCTCGCATCATCTATACCAAACTATTGAACTTTCAGGATGTTCAAAATATTCTACAGTCAGCAAGAAAGCAAAAATATTGGTATGGAACAGTCATAATATTACTTTTACTCAAGATTTGCCACACCAAATAAAATTGAATAGGCAGAGGTTAGCTCCCTTTTGTGCTGATTTAATTAAAAGAAATATAAGGTTTCAGATGAGATACCCGAGTGTCCTTTTATTTACATAAAAAGAGACTAAATATTCAGCGAGTACACCGTCTGAAGCTAAAGATGCTTTTATTAAAGCCTTCAATTCTTACCCAGTGTTATAAAATGTATTTGGTTAACTTTTAGTTTGCCTGACAATTGCGCTGTGGAGAAATGCTGCTCGCTTACAAGTGCTGATATATGCAAGTGTTTTATGCGAGTAATCATTTGTTCAGCATGAGTGGTTGTTCAAGGACTATTTATCTAGGCTGTCAAGATTTATCTTTTGGCAAATATACAAACAAAGTAAGTAAGCCTTGCTGTTGGTTTAACACTGGTTTTGGTGTGGCATGATTTCTTTGTTAACTTGAACTATAAAGTGAGAAAACTCGAATAGGCGTTGGATGACTGTATGATTTTTCAGATGCCAGTAAACAACATGGTGTTCGGAATTGGTGACTGTAAATGGTGTCATGATTAGTTCTGGAGATTATTTTCCTGATACATTTCCTCCGTGTGGAGTTGCGTGAGAATTCTGGCTCTCATTTAACTGTAAAAGGCGGAACTACTGCTTATGATTCTGTCGCTGAGATGCTGATATGCTTTGCTTCATGCGGTTCTCACTGCATGTAGTTTCCTACAGTGACAGTCTATTGTTCTGGACTTCATTCTCTAGTTAGTTTAAGAAATGGTGGATACATTTTCACGTGTGGAGTTGCGTGAGAATTTCTGGCTCTAATTTTAATCTGTAAAAGGTGGAACTTCTTGCTTAAGGATTCTGTCGCTGAGATGCTGATATGCTTGGGCTGAGGTTCTACTAAGGAGGTTTCCTTGGCAATGAGTTGTGCTCCTACGTTCTGGACTTATTCTGTAGTTATTTAAGAAATGCGTATATTTAATATAGCCTAATGTATTACTTGTTAATATCTGCCTTAATACATGGTAATTGGCTTCATGTTGACTCGTTAAGATATAAATGCTTCGTTTTTCTTTGGCTGCAACTTGCTCAGTATCTGCATGTATTATGTCCAGTCTGCTTATATGCTCCATTTTTACTAGTGTTGTTGAACACGCACTAAAAATATAATCTTAAAATTTCTAAAATATAATCTTAAAGTTATTCTAGGTATGTACCATAAAAATGTTTACATTTTTATAAATAATATTTTTAGTTTTAATTTTTTTTCTTGAAAAATTGTGCATATTTATAGGTTATAGTTAGTTAAGCTAACTTTCACCTTTCCTTTATTTATGGCCAATTTTCATTGTTCTGAATATGATCTCGTGGTGTTGGTTTATGGGTTCTAACATGGCTGCAAGTCTTGGAAACAATGTGTGATGTATATATGTACATATTGTTGAGTATTTTGTTTGTTATTTAATTTTTATTCTTTCTTGTTATAACGAGAATTATTTTTACAGTATTTCAAACGCCTACAGATGTATTATATATATTATTTCTTCCATTAGTTTCGAGGGGTGGTAGGCACTGGGAGTGTATGGAAGCGATCTTCTGCTGTCATATTTTGTTTTTTTTTCTTTGTCCTTTTCATTCTCGCCACTGTCATTTTGCAGATTATAGATAAAGGAAAGAATGGAAAATATAGGAGGAGATTGAAAATAAAAGTCAGCTGGGTGTATTCATTTAATAAAATGAGCTTTTGTTTTACAAAGTCAGCCTTTATTTTTTTTTTTTTAGGCTTTTCCTTTCTTCTAAAGTAATAGGTGTATATTTAGGCCTTACTAAGCTATTGTATTATGACTTTTATATATAGGGACTGTGAATATTAGAGGGTTGCGAAAATAAGTCTAAAAGGGCTTTATCTGTCACTTGATTTTAAATCATATACAATATATGTTTCTCTAAGAAACACATTTGTATGATAGGATTGCAGGAGTAAGAGAAAAAGAAATGGGGTAAAACTTATTATTTTCAGGTAATAGTTCTAGTGCTAGGAGTAGCCATAATTATTAAAAATCTTCCAGGGTACCATACTTAATACAAGATCTGATGTTACGAGTAGATGGTGTTTTTTCACATCCCACCTCCTAATATTAATTAAACCTATTCTATTTTTAATTTATATGGCCTGCACCTCAGCAATATATTTTTATTGCAGAAATTACAATATTTTAAAGTAAACCTATAAAGATTCATTATATTATATAGCTGTGTGATTGGAATGCTGTTATTGATCCTATTGTAGATCGCTCTAATAAATCCTCCTATTATTGGTATTAACACCAATCCTCCTCGCCTTGGAGGATTTGATGTGTTTGACCTTAGTCCACTGACCCTGTTTCTTTGAAGCGATCTCAGATAACGAAAGAGAGTTATACACTTATTATTCAAATGCTCCAAATTCTGGTCAAGATTGACTCTTTTTAATCTCGGAATTTTTACACACTTTGATATTGAGTTCTATTCTTGGATCCTAGATCCATTCTGATCACTCTAAGATTTCTTAACAAATATTAACTCCTATTTCAAAAAATTTCTAAACATATAATATTTGGACACTCAATAATACCTTCATTTCGTAATAAAGACATTATTCAGGAAATTAATGAAATACTATCTAATCTTACTCTTAATCTGATAGCTCCCTGATATACCAGATATACAATGTAAGCCTGGTAAAGCTTATATGAGAGTGTATTTTAATTAATAAAGCCTCTTTTCTTAAAAAGGAAAATATAAAGACAAAAAGAAATGGAGCTATAAATAAAACTTCTAACTCAGAAAAACAACAAAAATAAAATGTAGATCCCACAGGAGATAATTTAACAATGACTTACAATTCCAATTATTTCAAATTCACATAAACAGAACTTCAACTATTTTTGAACAAAGGATGATTGCAACTCACTCTGAATGGGCACAACTCCATCTAAATTTCTAAGAAATAATTAGAAACAATCAAGAACCTCCTAAGATATCCTCGGCCATAATTTGATAATAAGATTTATAACTCTGACCAAGAAATAATACAACTTTTTTCTAACCTTTTTCTGGACATATATTCTAATGGAAATACAAGTAGTACTACGATAAAGATATGATTGAGTTTCTAATTCTATTAAATTTCCTCCATAAGTAAAAAGTCAAGGGTGACTTGCTTTCAGCTCCTATAAGCCTACAAGAAATTCAAGAAGTTTATCTCGAATTCATGTTAGAAATCACCTGGCCTGACGGATTTACAGCTGAATTCTTTAAAACTATAACTTATTGATTTCTATATTATTAAAAGTATATAATTATGTATAAAATATGGTGATTCCTTGTGGATCTTTATTGAATACTGAACGACTTCCTAATTTTAAAAATCAAAAGGACAAACTGTGATCCGCACAATTATTGCCCCATTTCTTTGATTAATATTGACATTAAAATTTTAGCCTCTTTTCAGCAAATAGGGCTTAGGAAAACCTTCCTCTATACATCCAAGAACAATCAGGTTTATGTCAGGTAAATATACTTGGATAATACTCAACTTTAGATTCATTAATGCATATTCTGAAAAAAGACAAAAATCCAATTTATGCCTTGATATTAGATGCGACGAAGGCTTTTGATAGGGTTAACTGGATGTTTCTTTTTCTTTCCTTATCATATTTCAATATTCCCCCTTCTTTCATAGATATGATTAAAGTTTTATATAATAACTCCTCGACTTGCTTGTGGATAAACAAAATTTTATCAAAACCAATACGAATAACTAATGGTACTAGACAGGGTTGTCCGCTATCTCCTTTTCCTTTTTAATATATTCATTGAACCCCTATTTCTTTATATAAAATCAAATACAGTTCATGTGATTCCTAGAGTAATGAATACTATAGTTCCTTTGTCAGCTTTTGCTGATGATTTAATTATTTACTTTCAACTTCCTAACACTGATCTTCATAAGATTGAATCCTCCATTGAGATCTTTTCTAAAGCTTCAGATTATCAAGTCAATTTTCAGAAATCTCACATCTTTCCTATAAATCCTCAGGGGTATAATCCAAGTTATTTTCCCCTTTTCTTCCTTTAAAATTACTTTCGATATTAAATATTTAGGGGTTTCCTTTAATCATAATGTTTCATCTACATTTCAAAATAATCTCCTTAAATCATGGTCCAAAATAACTCTCGATATTCTTAGGTGGCAGAAGTTGAAATTATCTCTCTTGTCTAAAGCTGCTATAATTAAAATGAATATTCTACCTAAAATTCTCTTTCAATTCAACTCTGTAGATCAGGTAATACCAAAGTCTTTTTTGACTAAAATATGTAGGGATTTATCTAAATTTATCTGGTATCCAAAATCTGTGAGAATTGCATATAATAAACTAACTATTCCCAAATCGGGTGGAGGACTGGGACTGCCAAATTTTCAATTATACTACTTCATCATTTCGGCAAGTAGGTTATTATGTATTTCCAAATTTAAGTTAGTGGATTATAATTCTTATCCCTTATGGTCTAAAATATGGTTTCAACATGTTATAAGTCTGAATTAGAATGAGGCCCTCCCTTTTCTCGTAAAAGATTCCTTTAAAAATCTCAAACTCTCAAATAATTTAAAACATAAGATTATTATTTTTCAAAACTTAATGAAACTTATAAATTTGGATAAAACCCTTCCCTTACTTCAACCCTTACCTTTACTTCTTAATATTACAATTAACAATCTTCCTGTAAATCTTTCTAAATTCCGAAATTAAAAGCTTTGGGGTCTGGGATTTACTTAAACATAATAATGAATCATTTTCTAACCTATGTGTGATATTGAAGATAAATAAAAAATATTTATCGATAATCAGACAATTGAGAGATATTATTAAGTATAAATTTATACACCTTTTTGATAATGGACAAAATATATCCTTATTAGAATCTGTTTTGCATAATCTTACTCTACCCAAGAAAATGGTTTCTAATTCATATAAACTTATATCATCTATGATAAATAATAGTCCATGTCTTTTTTCAAACTATTGGAATAGTTATCACCCTCTTCTTTCACATGATCAGAAGCTTTTGTCTATAAAAAACACTATTAATTTCTCCCCATTTAAGAATCTTTTTTACACACAATTGATGATTAACAATAATACATATTTTACTCCAGCTAGACTAGCAAAAATTGACTCCCAAAAAATCTCCTTCTTGTCCCGCTGCTCAGCACCCTATGCTGACTTATTTCATATCTTTTGGTCCTGTTATCATACTCATAAACCTCTAATGCTGACTTTATTTCATATCTTTTAGGTACC
>NW_025058847.1:0-6187 GCF_019279795.1 Protopterus annectens
TAGGTAGGTACTAGGCTATCTGCCCAAGGGCATTTTTAAGCCTAGCCAGAATGTGTTGGCTTTCGCCTCCCTTTTAAATTAGTTTCCTGGGCCTCTGTCTAGCAGGGCCACTGAAGTGATCCCAGGGGTAAATTTAGGATTTCTCATCCACTCGTCAAGATTTCTCTTGAAGAGAGTCAGCGAGGGGCTCTGCCTAGCATAAACTGGGATTCTATTCCAGAGCAAGGGAAGTCTCTGGGACATGAATCTATCCATCCAGCATGTCCTGTTTATTGCTGTGCTGAGGTTTAATTCACTGGAGCATGTGGCTCTAAGAGATTTGGTTTTCTTGAGGTGGAGCATGTCCATTAATTCTGGGTTGGACAAGGCCTTATACGTCAGGCATAGATCACCTCTGAGCAGGCAGTAAGCAACCGAGTAGAGCTGGAGTTTCTTTAGTCGAGCTGCATAGGGCATCTCTTTGAGGCCCATGATCCTCTTGGTGAGGTACTTCTGTGGTCTTTCCAGCTGTTGCATGTGCCAATTAAGGTACATTACCAAATGGGGCATTGTACTCTATTATGGGCCTAATGAGTGATGAGTAGAGGGGCACAATGACCTCTCTTGATCTAGAGGTGAACCCTTTCATGATTAGGTGGGCTACATAGAAGGAATTTCTAACCACTTTGGCAATGTGAGTATCAAAGGAGAGGTTACTATCTACCTGGGTCCCCAGGTCCCTAATTACATTTTCCATATCTAGTGGATTACCACCTATGTGGTAATTTGTGGGCACTTTGTTTTTTCCAAACGGGATGACTATGCATTTTTTGGCATTCAGGTTGAGGCCATGGTTTTGACACCAGGTATCTGTCTCTGTAAGACCCTTCTGGGGAATGTCTGTGTCAGCTAGAGAGTCGACTATGGCCCCCAGTTTGCAGTCATCTGTGAACTTGGTCAGCCATAGTCCTCCCATGATTGCCTGTACCTCAGAAAAGTATATACCAAACAGGAGGGGTCCCAGGACCGAGCCCTGTGGGATGCCACTTGTTACCGGTTTAGAGTCAGACATGACACCCTCAACTCTGACCATGTGTGTTCTATCCATGAGCCAGTTGGCCGCCCATCTCATGACATAGGGGTTAATATTCAAGCTGGTAAGCTTGTCTATGATGTCAGAGTGGGGAATGGTGTTGAAGGCCTTAGCAAGGTCCAGGTAGGCTGTGTGGACTACCTTCCCTTCATCTATGGCCTTGGTAACTGTTTCAAAGAAGTCAACTAGGTTTAGGAGGCAAGATCTGCCTTTAACAAAGCTGAACTGGGTAGGGTCCAGTGTCTGGAGGTTCCCAATGTCTCTGTTTATGAGTTCCATGATAATTCACTCCATAGCTTTGCAGACCAGGCTGGTCAGGCTTATAGGGTGATAGTTCCCAGTTTCTCTTGTGGCACCACTTTTGTGGAGTGGGATGACTGTTGCTGTATGCCATTCTTTGGGTACATAGCCTGTGGTAAGGTTCAATCTGAACAGTGAATTTAGGTGAGGTTGTTATTTAATTTTTTATTCATTTTTGACCGCTAGTCTAACTGGATATATGTCTATTTTCAGTAGAGGCCCAACATGAACATAACAAAGTTCATATCATGTATAATCGTGATAGCATTGGTTGTATAGTTATTGACTATATTGACTTTAGTTCCTTTTGGAGCTGTTGACAGCCTGGGCACCATGTCCCATTGATGCTGTGTTCTTAGCTTTGGAAGGCTGTTTTCCTGCATGTCTGATGTCTAGGGCTCTGCATTCATCTAGGATGGACACGGCCCTTTTGGGGTGATTGAGGGGATGAAGTTTGCACTGAACTTGTCCAGGATGTTGGCAATGTCAGTTGGTTCAGTGTATTTTTGCCATTTTCAGTAGCTCAGAGCATATCTGAGAGTTGCCACCTAAATTTTGATATAGCTAAAGAAGGCTTTGTGGTTATCTTTAGATTCCTTAGCAATTTTCTTTAGAAACTGGCCTTGGATGATTTTATGAGCCAGTTTCTTGAATTTGATCAGTGATGCCTTTCCTTTTGGAATTTTGCTCTATCATGTAGTTTTCCTCCTTCTGTTGAAAGTTATTTAGGGCCCAAAGGACCACCAGACTTTTCTTTTGGAGGAGTGAGTCTTGTTTTTCTTGGGATTTTATCCATGATCCCTGTAGATTCTCATAGAATGCACTTGTAAATGATTCTGTGGATTGGATAGCATTATTCTGTAAAGGGGTTTTAAAATTTCCCTTTTTGGGAAATTTTTTTGATTTTTTGTGAAGTGGGTTTTCTTTTTTAGTTTTCACAGTGGTTTCCTTGACTGGGGGGGTGGGGTGTGGATGTCAGTGTGATTACTTTTGATCTGATCTTACCCGTGGGGGTTTACCTGTGGGTGGAACACTGATCCCCATGTTGGTGATGATCAGGTCCAGTATTTTTACCTCTAGTGGGCTGGTGACCAGCTGTTCCAGGGGGTTTGAGTTATAGACTCTAGGAAGCATTGGCGGGGTTTTTTGGGGTAATTCTCCCAATTGTTTTTAGTTAAAACTCCTAATATCATGGTGTTTGGTAGGACCTTTATATTTTCCAGTGTTCTCAGGAATGCGGGGGAGGTCCTGAGACAAGGTAGGTGATCTGTAGCAGGCTACGATCTGATAAGCAGCTTTGCCCATTGGCTTGATGGTCTCCGAGGCCTGTGCTGTGCCACTAACCTGGAGGTGTGGGTATCCTTTATGAAAATGGATACACTCCTTTTATTTCATTGGGGTTTTTGGGGGGCTCAGAGGATTGGGATTTCTTTAAGTGGAGCATGTCCAACAGCTCTGTGTTTGACATAGCTTTGTATGTTAGGCAGAGATCACCTCTGAGTAGGCGATTGACAGAGTAAAGCTGGAGTGTTTTGAGAGGGCTGTGTGGGCATGTATTTGAGGCTGGTAATCCTCTTTGTGAGGTATTTCTGAGCTTTCCAGTTGTTGTAGATGTCTTGTGGGGACATCCAAAAGGGGTGTTGTATCTATAATGGATCTAATGAGTGGTGAGTAGGGGGGAACAATGACCTCTTTTTCTGCATGAGAAACCTTTGTGATGAGGTGCCATAGAAGCATTTCCTGACTACTGTGGTGATGTGATTATCAAAGGAAAACTACTGTCCACCTGAGTCCCAAGGTCTCTTATCACACTTTCAGTGTTAAGTATACTACCACCTATGTTGTAGTTCTTGGGTACAGAGTTTTTACAAAGGGATGACAATGCACTTTTGGCATTGAGCTTGAGGCCATGGCTTTGACACCAGGCATCTGTCTCAGTGGGGCCCCTTTTTGTAGAATGTCCACATTTGGGGTCATGATTATGGCCCCTAGTTTGCAGTCATCTGGAACTTCATTAGCCAAAGACCTTCTGTGTTAGCTGTACTTCGGGGAAGTAGATACCAAACAGGACAGGACACAGAACTGGACCCTGTGGTACTCCACTTGTCACTGCTCTGAAGTCAGATTTGAGGTCTGCTATTTTCACAATGTGGGTTCTGTCAGTGAGCCAGTTGGCAACCCATCTTGTGACATAGGGATTTATACCTAGTTTAGTGAGTTTATCTATAATTCCAGAGTGGGGGATGGTGTTGAAAGCCTTGGCAAGATCTAAATAGGCTGTGTGAACCACCTTACCCTTGTTTACACCTTTGTTGACTGCTTCAAAGAAGTCTATCAGGTTTAGGAGACATAATCTGCCTTTTACAAACCCAAACTGTTTGTGGTCCAGAGTTTGGAGATTACCAATGTCTTTGTTTATACGTTCCATGATGATATGTTCCATGGCCTTGCAGACCAGGCTCATCAGGCTAATGGGGTGCTAGTTCCTGGGGTCCGTGGTGGCTCCCCCCTTGTGCAGTGGGATAACAGTCACTGTGCACCATTCAGCAGGCACAAAGCCTGAGGTGAGGCTATGATTGAACATGGTAATTAGGTGTGGTGCCAATTCGTTCTGTAGTTCATGTAGAACGCAGCCTGGGATGTTATCTGCTCTCATGGATGCTGTGTTCCTGGCTTTGGAGAGTGGTTTTTACCTGTGCAGCCATGATGACAGCAACGTTGCATTCTTCCGGTATAGAGATGGGCTCTTTCATGGCTGAGAGTGGGGTAAAGTTAGCACTGATCTTATCTGCCAGGATGTTGGCAATATCAGTTGGGTTTGTATAATTATTGCCATTGTGCTGTAACTCAGAGCAGATCTGAGTGTTGCTATTGAGATTCATGACATAGCTATAGAATGCTTTGTGGCTGTCTTCAGAATCAGTGGCGATTTTGTTTTCGTAACTAGCTTTGGTGGATTTTATCAAGGATCGCAGCTTCTTACTGAGGTGGATCAGGGTGTTCCTCCACTCATGGGATTTTACCCTCTTTTGCAACAGTTTCTTCCTTCTGTTGTGCAGTTTGTTTATGGCAGGGATCCACCAAATTGGCTTCCTTTTCTTGGAGGATAACTCTTGGTTCTGTTTGGGATAGCATGATCCATGCACTCATGTAAGTGTTATAAAGTGCAATTGTGTAGGATTCAGTAGTTAACTGTATTGTCCATCTGCATGGGTGTCCTGAAGTTCACCACTCTGTCTTAAGAAGCATGAAGTTAGCTTTGGAGAAATTTTTTTTTAAAATGGTGTCCTTAAGGGGGGGGGGGGGCAGAATGTGGATATGTAGGGTAATTAGCTTATGGTCAGATCGGACCAATGAGGCGTGACTTCAGGTGTGGAACACGGGAAATCAGGACAAACCAAACCCCTAACCAACACAAATAACCACAAAGTGAGCTAAATGCTACTCATTGCCAGAAGTCTCAGCCTCCAAATGCACACACTCAGGCACTTCTCAGTATGGAGAATATTATATCTGTGCAGTAACAGAAACCTAGTTCAAGGCTCCAAAAGCACACCAGCACTACCAGGATACTACTCATTCCATACCTTCCAGCATCAGAACCTGGATCAAACACAAGGGTGGGGGTGTATCCATATTCATCAAGGATACCTACACCCCCTCTACATCCCCTCTACAGGATATGTACCCATAGAATGTTGCCCGCAACATTCTTCCCACTCCACAGGGGGGGGGCCAAAAAACCCTTGGCATTTGCTCTGTGAGCCTGATGAGTCTGATCTGCAAAGCAATGGAGCCAATCATAATGGAAGTCAACAATAAAGACATTGGGAACCTTCATACAGTTGAGCACACCCAGTTTGGCTTTGTCAAATGCAGATCACGCCTCCTGAACTGGGTGAATATCTTTGAGACAGTTACCCAGGCTATAGATGATTGAAATGAGCTCTACACAGCCTACCTATACCTCACTAAGGCCTTTGGCACCATTCCCCAGTCAGGTATCATAGATGAACTCACCAACCTGGGCATGAATCCATACATGACAAGATGGATTGCAAACTGGCTCACAGATAGATCCCACAAATTAAGAGCTGCTGGCTACATGTCAGACTCTACACCGGTAACAACTGGTGTCCCCCAGGGTTCGGTCCTGGGGTCCCTCCTGTTTGATATAGACTTCTCAAATGTACATGCCAACACAGGAGGGTTGTGATTGACTAAGTTTGCTGGGAACTGTAAAGTGTTTGCCATAATAGATTTCCCCGGATGACACAAATATTCTCCAGAAGGGACTTTATGAGACAGATTTTGTGCCAGAATCATGGCCTCAAGCTCAATGTGGAAGAATGCATAGTAATCCCTTTGGTGAAAACAAAGTACCCCCAAAAATACCACATAGGTGTTACCCCCTAAAATAAAGGATCTGGGGACACAAGTAGATAGTCATCTTTCCTTTGACAACCATGTTGCCAAAGTGATTAGGAAATCCTATGTGGCCCACTAATCAACAAAGGGTTTGATCAGGATCAAAAGAGCTAGTCGTGGCCCTCTACTTTTAAGTCATCAGACCCATCATTGAGTACAATGCACCGTTTTGGATGTACTCAACTAAGCATATCCAGCAGCTGTAGAGACCACAGAGGTACCTCACCAAGAGGATTAGTGGCCTAAACAGTTGTGTTATGCAACACAACTGGTAAAACTAAATCTGTTCTCTGCTACCCCTACTCAGAGGCACACTCAGCCTAACATACAGAGCCATGTCCAACACATAACTGTTGAACATGCTCCATCTACAGATAACAAAATTGA
>NW_025058849.1:0-5788 GCF_019279795.1 Protopterus annectens
CTTCCCGGACAGCGCCCCTTTGGGGGATCTTTCCCCCCCCCCATACACCGGGTCACAGGGACAGCTGGATGTCTCAGGTTTCCCTCAACAAGATGTTGCTGGTAAACTTCCTGGACAGCCCCGAGGATTTTCCTCATGAGCAGAAGTGTAAGAGGAGCACTGGACTCCCTGAGTCCAACAGAACGACTTGGATAGGGAAGGCTCCCAGGTCACCCGAGGATGCCGGAGACATCATGGAAATCTCAGGATTAGGGGTGGTCTGCCCCAAGGCTTCCTCCGAGTCAGTGTTCCTGAGGCGTTGAAGCAGGCCCATCTACCTCTTGGGTGTCCCTCGCCCACCCCTGGTGGACCTTATTACCACCAGGGCATGGAAGGAGCGGACACTGGGAGCCATTTCCCCAAAACCCCCGATGATTCTGAGCCCCCTTCAGAGATCCCACTGGAGCAAGGGTCCCCTAGATGCCATGTTGGGGGCCCAGCCACCAAGGGGGAATAGCTCAGGGGGCCCTCGGTCCATCCACCGAGAAAGGGAGTCCTCCCGATGGATCCCCGGGAAAGCGGGTCTTTAGTTCAGCGACCTTCTCTGTAAGGTCCCTGAACTACATGGCACACATTATTAGGATGCAGCGAGACCTTATCAAAGATCTGCTTCCCGGAGTCCATGTCGGCGGAGGACAAACAGTTGTACTCCACTCGCATGGCCACTCTAAGATCTAGATCGAATACCTTTATGTGGCTTTTGTCCCATGCCACAGAGGGAGCCGCTAGAGCCAGTGGAGCAGGCCTATTCATGAGACGCCAGGCCTGGCTCCGACATTGTGACTTCGTGGAACCCTTCAAGGCATCATTTGTGAATGCCCACTTTGATGGTTCTGCCTTATTTGGCAAGACCGTTCGCGAGACTTTAGTCCAGAGCAAAAAGGACGGGAAGACATTGTCTGCCGTTGGAGTCCGCTTCTCTGCTCCCCAGAAGTCCTTCTCCAAGAACCAAAAGGGACAGAAGATGTGGTTCCGGAAATCGCAACATTCCCAGCCTGCTCCGGACAACCAGTCCTTCCGTGGCAGAGGAGGACAGGGAGGACGCCGCCCTAGAGGCAGAGGGGCCCCGAAGAATTTTGGGTCCAGAGAAGCCTTCTCTGATCGGCCCACTCAGCAACCCTGAGGGGTTGGCCCGACTGCTCCACTCTGGAGGCAGTCGGGGGGGCGTTTCTCGAGGCACCTAGCAGCTTGGGAGTCAATCACATCAGATCGCTGGGTGCTTCGTATCATATCCAGAGGTTACCAAATTCTCCTGTATCATGTCCCCAAACTCAGAAACCTTCCCGATGTACCACCCGATCAGAGTGAGGTAGCAGCTGCAGAGATTCAGCAGCTCCTAGAAAAGAGCCATCCAAAGCGTCCCCCCAGACCAGCGCGGATTAGGTTTTTACTCCAGGTTCTTTCTGTTGCCAAAAAAGACGGGGGACTTGAGGTCAATTCTCGACCTCTCCCTTTTGAACCTGTCAGTAACCAAACAAAAATTCCGGATGGTAACTCTTCAATCCATCCCCCCCCCTATTGCGGGAGAATGACTGGATGTGCTCAACAGACCTCAAGGATGCGTACTACCACATTCTGATAGACAGACGATCCAGGAGGTTCCTCCACTTCCAGCTGGGAGCCAGTCACTACCAGTTCAGGGTCCTTCCCTTCGGTCTCACCACAGCCCCCAGGGTGTTTACCAAAGTATTAGCAGTGATAGCGGCCCACCTGAGACTCCAGGGAATGCAGGTTTTTCCATACCTGGACGACTGGCTCCTGACCGCCCCGACAAGGCATCTACTTTGCTCAGCCAGGGACTACTTCCTCCGGCTTGCTCCCCAGCTGGGCATCACCATCAACGGGGACAAATCGTCTCTTGCTCTGACTCTGGTGATAGTTTATAGGGGCCAAGTTGGATACGAGAAACCTTCTAGCATTCCTGACTGCGGAACGACTACAAAACCTGAGGTTTCATGTGCGGGCCATCCTCCAGTTAGAAGCTCCATCGGCGGAGTTGGTCCTGAGGGCTCTAGGCTCCATGGCGGCAATCACTCTTCTGCCATTGGCTTGTCTGAATATGAGGGTTCTGCAATGGACCCTTCAAGTCCAGTGGTCCTTTCTACATTACACCCTAAGCCATCCTATTCCCCTCAGCAGGGCTTGCAGGAGGGCTCTCTTATGGTGGCTCCAATCACTGGACCTCCATACAGGACGTCCCTTCTCCACACCTCCTCCCCTCGCCACTGTGACCACGGACGCCTCTCGCCTCGGCTGGGGGGGGCATTGCTCAGGCAGGACGGTCCAAGGCACGTGGAACGACAGAGACCTCTTTGCATATCAATGTCCTGGAGATGAGGGCGGTGCTATTGACGTTGCAAGCACTTGAGAACCTTCTTCCTGTAGGAACTATTGCGATACAGACGGACAAAATGTCAGTTGTCTGGTACATCAACAAACAGGGGGGAACCAGGTCCTATCCTCTGTCGAGAGGCCATGAGAGTGTGGGAATGGGCGATCTCCACCAACCTCTTTCTTATTGCAACGCACATTCCGGGATGGACCAACATACTGGCGGACAGGCTCAGCCGCACCATCCTTTCCCCTTATGAGTGGTCTCTCAATCCCCAGGTAGTGAAGCGGATTTTTGCCGAGTGGGGGCAACCCTGTTGCGATCTCTTCGCTTCTCCCTCAAATACGAAATGCAACAGTTACTTCGCTCTAATTCCCCCCTTCGGGGAATCCCTGAGAGACGCTTTGGTGCATGCTTGGCCTCCCGGTCTACTTTATGCTTACCCACCTCTTCCTCTGATGCTGAAACTCATACAGAAAGCCAGTCGGTTGGGGAGCAGAATGATCCTCATTGCCCCATTCTGGCCTCGTCAAACGTGGTTCCCTTACCTGTGGTCTCACCTGGTAAATCCTCCTTGGAGTCTGGATCCCCTACTGGATCTAATATCTCATCCCCTAGATCTCCCGATCCCGAATCTGGACAACCTCAAGTTGACAGCTTGGCTGCTCCAGTTCACTCCTAGTCAGGACTCCCAGAATCTCTTCCCCAGTTAAAGCCATCCTAGTAGCAGCACACAAACCTTCCACTAGAAAGGTCTATCGCAGTAAGTGGAAGCGTTTCTCCATCTGGGCAGAGAATCATTACTTAGATCCCTTCACAGCACCGTTGCCGACTGTGTTGGATTTCCTTACAGGTCTATTTCATCAGGGGGCTAGCTGCTCTACGGTCAAGGTTCAGCTGGCAGCTATTTCTCATTACCATGTGGGACATGAATCCAGGCCCTTTGATTACGGCAAAATTGTGTAAAACCTTTCTCAAGGGTACTTTCCTGCTCAGACCTCCTGTCAAGGAAGTTGTACCCCCTTGGGATTTATCACTAGTCCTACAGGCCTTAACAGCTCCCCCTTTTGAACCTGCTGCTTCGGTTGATCTTAAGTACCTATCTTGGAAAACAGCGTTCCTTGTCGCTATTACTTCAGCAAAAAGAGTTCCTGAGCTTCAGGCCCTTTGTGTAAAACCCCCGTACTTGGCCTTTCACCAGGATAGTGTGTACCTCAGGACCAGTCCCTCGTTTCTTCCCAAGGTGGCTTCAGAGGCTAATATCAACCAATCCATTAACCTGCCAGTCTTCTTTCCTAAGTATCAGGGAGAATAAAAAATGCTTTTTGTTACATGTGAAAGACAGGCCCCTCTACATTCACAGGACTGCTGGTCATAGACAATCCGACCAGTTGTTTTCCTTTGCCAAATTTAACTAAACCTGTCTCTAAGGTCATTTTATCACGATGGATCTTGTGTATTTTTTGGCCCAAAAATTTTTGGGGGGCCCCCCTAGGGATTTCCCATATTCTATCCTCTTTTCTATTTTCCCTTTTTCTGGTGTCTTAGATGATATTTGCTCCGCAGCCACTTGGGCCTCATCTCATACCTTTATCAACCATTATAAGCTGGACGTTATTTCCAGAGGGGAGCATCTTTTTGGAATATCCTTCCATGATGGCCGTCAAAGATCCAGGTAGCTGGGGACTCTGTCCCTTGTAAAATGAAGTTTTCAGATTAAAGTTATTTTAACGTTCCATCTGAGTAGGACTTCATTTTTAACCCTCCCCCCCTGACCTCAGAATTTTAGTACTGGATGTCCTTCTTCTAGTCCCCTTTTTTTTAGGGGGAAAAACTTGATCTGAGGTCACTTGGAAATTATGGGAAAGGGGGAGGAGCTAGGAGCTTGGATCATGGCGGGAAACAAGTTGCCGCTGGACCCAACCCCAAAAGGGTTCAACTTTTCCTCTGAGGGAAACGTTATGGTGAGTACATAACTACCATCAGGGGAAAACCAGTCCCTTTTACATTAGGCCCCCTCCACCAGGGCTACAGCCACAACACCCTTTTCTGTGCCCAAGGATTTTTTTAATTGCTGGAGTTCAGTGCACACCACACCATTTACCTCTGTACTTTAAGACTAGAGCGGGTTTTTACTCATTTTTGCTTTAAAGCTTCTTCTAATGTCTGATTTCCCCATCCGCATTCAACCCAAGGGGATGACTGGGAGGGTAACCGATGAACATAGTACAGTTTTTTCCCACCATAAAAGTAGATGTTAGTGTTCACCCCGCAGTCCCTTCTCCTAAACTAGCTGAACTTATCTCACCACTCTATCCTATACTACCTCTTGTATTTGTTTCCCAAGGGGAAAAATGAAAAAAAGGGATATGCCTCTTGATCCTAACTTCAAAAAGTACCCAACCCCCCAAGACTTTTAATTGGCCTGGACCGCCTGATGGCAGGATAATCCCAGGGTGAACACTCGAACACCTACATTTATGGTAGGTACAAAACTGTAATTTTTGTCTCTTATGAAAGTAGGAGGAAAGGGGAATCTGTGTCAAGCAAAACACATAATTTTTCCGTGGTTTCTTTTACATCTCCACTTTTAGGTCATAGACCATTCCATTGGGGTTTTTTAGTGGCTTTTAAAAATTGACTGGAATGCAGGGGCAAGTTTTGGTCCTCAGTGTACACTCGAATACGGGGGTTTTTTATCAAAAAGCCAGAACAGGCCTGGGAAAATTCCCGGACATGAATTCTTTTTTTTTTTCCTTCCAGGTTTTTTTTTAGCCTACCCAAAAGGGTTACAGCCATTCTGTTTAAAAGAACATTGGCAAGCTTCCCTCATAGATGTTTGAAATGTCCCCTTTTTTTGGGGGTTTTTTACTACGGATATGAAACCTTTTGTAATATTATTTTAGATTTTGTTTCTCCTTTGAATGTAGCTGATGCTTTTCTGGGTACTGATATTGTCATACTGAAATGGAAAAATTGTTCAGGGTTCCCATTTTGATGGCTGTTTGGGGGAAGTGTAAGAAAACCCATGGTAAAGTCTTTTGGGTTTTGTGGCCCCATTCTGTGAACCTTAGGGAATAGGGGAAAAAAATTTTTTTTTTTAAAGTCACAGAGTCTTCCCCGGGCTCCCAGAAGGTTCACCAGTGGGTAAACCATTAAATTGTCACAGTCCACTTTTCAGTGAGCCTTTATTTTTTTGATCCTGGCCCTTACCCCTAAGTTTTTTCCCCTTCCCCCGGCTTAGGCCCTTTAGTGGGTTTTATTTATTTCATTTGTTGATGAGCATCATGGCCCCACAAAAATGCCCCCATTAAATTTGTTTTAAATTAAACATAAAATCCAAAAATTTTTTTTTTTACCATTTCCTTTTTCAAACCCCAAGGTTTCATCCAAACCCCGGGGAAACCCCCAAAAAAA
>NW_025058850.1:0-6062 GCF_019279795.1 Protopterus annectens
TTTAACCGGGCTCTGTATCTATTTGACAAGGTCAATAATACTAAAAGTGAATTCTAGTTCAGAACACTCTTTGTTTTATGTGCTTATATAGGCATTCTTCTCATCTCTCTTTCTAATAGAGTAAAATGATCAAGAGATTCTTTTTGTTCAGCTGTCTCTCTGTCTCCCAATGTAGAAAGAGGGACAAGCTGAACATAATGCTGGCGGCAGGAGCAAGTTTAGTAGTACAATAACCCGCCTTGAATCTAATAGAGGTGTTGGTAGTGTTGTTGCTTAACTTAGTGCCTTGACTGTTAATAGCAAAGCACCAGTTGTACTCCACTATAATTTCTGTGTGTAGGTTTAGAAGTGTTAGTAGTCAGAAACATCGATTTTCTAACAACCCTTTTCAAGTTCAGCTCCATTTTGATGCATAGTGTGGTTTATTACCTAAAATGTTGGATATAGAAGCATCCACCATAATAATAAACCAACTTTTGTTAACCAATTGCCTCATCTTATAACTACAAGGACCATATTTGATTACACAAGCTTTGTTTAAATCATTACGACTAACTCTAGTAAGGGAAACATTATTACCTTGAGAATTCATTCCTAACAAAGGTGTGTACCTAGAACCCCAGCTTTGAATAACCTGCTTACTTACATTTTGCATCATACCAGGTCATAACCTCTATCACTGAACAACATATTTAGATATACCAACTCAGCCATCATATCTATGTAGTCTGAAGTCATTCAACTGTTCTAATCAACTGTCCCTTATAGATGCCCTTAAAAGACTTTTTGGTGATTACTACAGAATATTCAAACATAGTTGTTATAGTGGCGCAGGTTTCGTATAGCCTCTAGGATTTAAACCCAAAATTAGCCAGAGAGACAAGGTGTTTGGCAGTATGCCAGACCATCATGACTGAATGTTTAAATTTCAAATAAGAACTACTGGTGTTAATAATAAATTTATAATTCAACAATCCTGCGTCACTATCCCATAATAATATATATATATATCGTCCAGATAGCGAGTATAATATTTGATGAAGATAGAAGTCACTGGTGAACACCACAGACCTCCCAGTCGAGCATGACCATATTAGCAAAAATGGGCACACGTATACCCATAGCTACATCCTTAGTTTGTTTAAAATCCTTCTTCAAAAAAATGAAATTTTGTTATCCAATACCATACTCACTTATATCTGTGATCAACCATATCTTTATCCCAATCCAGCCCTGGGTATATTTAGTAATACTACGATTAAATGTTTCAACCCCTCACTTTGGGAATGCAGGAGAAAAGGTCTATGGTATCAATAGTTACGATAACAATCTTTTATATAAAATGTGTAGAAATACAAAAATAGCTCAAGAACTTTGGCAAGATAAAATAATTTTTTCAGACATAGCCTGGTGCATGGTCGATGACCACCAATCGAAGGGAATGTTTTAGATCTGCTGCCATAGAAACAATTGGTCTAGTGCTAAGCGTGGGTTTGACACACATTCTGGTGAACTTTGGGAATGCCATAATCAGTTTACAATACAGGAAATTCCACTTTGACAAAGTTGTGGGTATCCAAACTAATTTGTCGTTCATAAGAGAAAGTCCTCAGATGACAACTCAATTTTTCATAGGCTATTAAGCTAAGTTCATTAACACATATGATCTCATGTTCGTCAGTAGAATGTAAAATATCATGAAGTTTAGAGGTATATGGTGTTGATCAAAAGAACCAAACCCCACCCTTGTCAGGCTCTTTACATCACCTTATTGATCTATTCCTCCCTCAACATTTGTAGGGTGTCCTGTCTCTTCTCAGATAAATTGCGTTCCATTCTCCAGAACTTATTTTTTGTTGTTAAGCTCATAAATCTGCTTAACAATACATTTTTCAAATGAAGCAATCGTTGGATATGGGGGTATAAAGGTACTTTTCTTTTCGCATTTTACAGTCATTATTAGATAGTACCATTATTATCGGGGTTATTAAATGATACTGCCAAGTTTAATTTCCTAGTATACAATTCTAATCTCAGGACAAATATTATCAACCACATCAAATTGTAGTAGTTGGTATGCTTCAAGCCCTTGTTATAAATTAAATAAGACATCGAGCTCAACATCTGTATAATTAAATATAAAGCTCTTATCTGTAAGTCACACCATCTGTAGAAGAAATTCCAGTAATTTTGTGGTGTTATGTATAGCATGTTTAGTAGCAGTTTGTTGTGGGTAGTCTGCAACCCACATTAGTAACTAACCCTAGATTCATATTATTTATATTGGCTATTGTTGATATGGGGTTTCTCCAACCCCCAAATCCCTTCTTCTGTCTTGACCTCTGTCCTTGAAAAAATGGAATTACTTTTGAGCCTGGAAATTATAATCATAATCTGAGGGACCTGCTGGTTTCATTATGTAAATTGCTCTATTAGCTTTAAACTATCCTTCTTCCACCCATATATATATAGCCCTCTCTCATATCATGCTGAATGTCCAGTAAGTTTAGAATCTTCCTTTCTAGAGATTTTATTTAAATCAGTTGTAACAAATTGTTTATTATATAACCTTCCCATTGTTCAAATAATAAATCACTCTAAAATGTTTTCATTCAGTTTTTCCGCTTCATCCATTAGTCTAACTAATTTCTCATTTTATTACATTTAATTAGTAGCTTCATGAACTCAATGCCACATTTATCAAAAAACAAGTTAAATTATTTTTTTTGTATTGCTGGTCTGTTATCTTATGCCTATAGGAAATTTAAAAATCTCGTTTTTAGGGAATGACATATTAATGTTCAAAATACTTTATTAAATAAGCATTTTCAACTTCGTCGTATTAATATTATTCAGTTTTTGGCCAAAAAAACAGAACTGCGTTTTAAGTGAAAGTTAGAAATAATAGGATCTTTTACTTTCCACTAAAAGCATCATCTAAAAAATTTTATCTATAAACACATTTTAAATTTCAACACCTTTGTTAGAAGAGTCAGTTTTTAAAAACAGCTCAGTAATTTTTCTTGCAGGTTCTCTCTGCCTGCTTGTGCATAAGTTTTATTTGGTAACTTCCTTAGGATGGCCCCGTCCATTTACCATCTTCCCAGTACATCCACTAAAAGAGAAGCCAAATGTGTAGTTTTCAAAAAAAACAGTTCTACTACTGTTGTTTAATTCAACACTATTTTTAAGTTCATCATGTCTCAAAGGCCCAAAGGCAAATCAATACAGTGAGCAACACCCACTCCTGTCCACATTAGGAATGCAAGTGAGTTGAATGATGAAGGTGGGGAAACACAATTCTCTCTCCCCACTACAGTACCTGAAAACATTTTTAGTTAGTTTTCCTGTCAAAAGCTGAAGATGCTTTGCAGGAGATGGCTTCCACCTGTCAAATTCTTTAGCCACTACAGCCAAGGCTTTTTGCTCTCTCAGTGCCATTTTACGGAAGGCTCAAAAAGACAAACCCACCCAATTACAACAGCAGCACAAGTAACCAAAAAATGAGGGTAATGTTACTAATGCCAAAAGTATAAACTCAAATGCATGCACTCGAGGCATGCCTCATTATGAGAACATTGACATCAGTGCAAAAGAAACCTGGTTTAATGTCTCCCTGAGAGCACCCAGCACTTCTAGGCTACAACTACCCACACCTTCGGCCACAGAACCAGGACTGTGAACACAAAAGGCAAGGCAGGAGTGTATCCGATATTTACCGGTTATACCACACCTCCAGCCAGTGGTGCAGCAATAATAATCAGAGATCATCCATGTGCAACTACCAACGGGGCAAAACTATAATCCAGTGTAGCTAGCTACAGATCACCCAATTATGGCTCAGGACCCCATTCTGCATTTCTCTCTCAGACACTAAAATATGAAGATCCTACCAAACACCCTAATACTGGGTGATTTAATTACCCATATAAACTGGGAGAACCACTCAAGTCCTAACTCTCTGCCCAATGCTTCACACCTTTAAACCCGAATGCCCCAGATCAACTGGATGTCACCCCACCAGAGGGAACAACAAATTAGACCTGGTCACTAACAGGCGACCGGGTAACCAAATCGGAGGTCAACCCTCACGGGTTAGACTGCATTAGACTAATCAATTCTGGATACACACCTGGGCCTCCCAACCCCAATCAAGGAAAGTTCACAGCATGGTGCAAAACTTTTCAAAAGCAACTTCACATTACTTAAAGACCGAGTAGTGTTCACAGCCCCATGCTAAAGAATAATACTGTCCGAGCTGCTGAAACCTTGTAAAGCACCAAGTATCTGCAGTGAATGCATGGATTGTGCTATCCTAATTAAAAACCAAGACCTTACTTCCAAGAATAGGAAACCAGTTCGGTGACCCTTTTGCCATAAACAAATAAGTTACATACAAATAGAAGGAGGAAACTAGTACAGAAAAGAGTAAATCCCAAGAAGAAAAAGATATCCTGAATAAGTATCAGCAAGAAACTATTTATCCTCATTAAAATCATACAAAAGCTACTTTGTTAGAAAAATTGCTAATGACTCCAAAGATAAATCGCCAAAGCATTCTTAGCTATGTCAAGAACCCAAGTGGGAAAGTGGTATTGTTTTGATTGTATCTGCTCTTTTTTCCTGAAAAAATAATTATATATATATATATATATATATATATATATATATATACTTGTTTCACCTTTCATGGAACTAGTATAGTCCAGTTTTGTGTCACTGAATCCAAGGCTATGTTACAAGTTTCTGTGTTGTTCAAGTACCTTACAGATAGAATGATCGCTTTCTCTGTTCACCAGTTTGTAGAGGTGGCTTTGAGCCACCTATCTGTCCCTGGGAGAGTGGTTTCAGTCCAGAAGTTAGTAGTTTATTGGCTACTTTGCTTAATTTCTATCTCTTTCACTTCCCTGCTATAGAAAACCACTTTGCGCAGTTTATGACTGTATTCCACCCAGTGCGCCTCCTGGTGTTCTCCTGGTAGAGTTTACAACATAGAGAGACAAAAAGAGTGACTTTGGAGTGATTTAAGGTATAATTTTTCTGCTTTTCTTGCTGGTCTTAACCAATTTCATTTTTATTTATTTATTTATTTATTTTATTTACTACTTTTAATCAAAGTCTGACTAGGTTCCATAGAGCCTGGTTTTCAGCGGAGGCCCGGGGAGTTCAGATTCCGCCTTCCAAAACGCCAGTTTTATAGTGTGAAATCCTTAGATTTAAAGTTTCATGGTGGCTACAGACAATTTTATTTAAGGCTGCCTGTACTTGAATTACATAAGTCATTTTTGTGTTTAAATAATCTGACTGTTGTAGGCTACACACCAAAGTGTAAGGTTTTCTTTTCTGTGCATTTAAAGTTTTGTTTTTGATCGTATTCGCTCTATTTTCTGAAAAAAGTATATATATATATATATATATATATATATACAGGTATATATATATATATATATGCATAGTATATACTTGTTTCACCTTTCTGAACTAGTATAGTCCAGTTTTCAGGTTATTGCTGAATCCATGGCTGTGTTAAGCAAGTTTCTGTGTTGCCCATACCTTACTTGGATAGGAAGGAAGTTTCTCTGTTCACCTGTGATAGAGGGGAGCTTTGAGCAGCCTATTCTCGTCCCTGGAGGAGTGGTTTCCCGTAGCCCAGAAGTTAGTAGTTTATTGGCCATTTTGAAGCTAATTATCTCTTTCACTTCTCTGCTATAAAAAATGGCATTTGCACAGTTTTTGCGGCTTGTATTCTGCTCCAGCAAGTGTCTCTTCCAGGGTTCTGCAGAGTCTACATCCAGCAGAGAGACAAAAGAGTGACTTTGGAGTGATTAAGTATAATTTTTCTGCTTTTCTGTAAGGTCTTAACTCAATCTTCCGCTTAAAACGCCAAGTTGTTTTAGCAACCAGATTTAAAAGCTTGTTATGGCTACATATTGTACTTATCGCTGCCTTGCACTGAATTCAAGTCATTTTTGTGTTTGTCACCAATCTGTTTAACTGTTGTAGGCTACACACCAAAGTATGAAACCTTTTCTGTGCATTTATTTTTTTTTGTTTTGTTTTTT
>NW_025058851.1:0-6354 GCF_019279795.1 Protopterus annectens
ACCAAATTTCTGTTGCAGGACCTTCGACAATGCTCCTTCGGATGGGTCCGGAGCCGCTGTGCAGGTACCGGCTTCCAAAGGGGTTTTCAGGCCTACTCAGCTTCTAGTAAAGGCAAAGACAAAGGCAAAGACTCCTTCTAAACCAAAGACTTCAACACAGGCCTCTTCTGAACCGGCTCCCAAGTCACAAACAGTTACTCAAGATGGCGGAGGATTTACTTGCTATGATTAGGGGTTCACATCCCCCTCCAGACAAAAGGCCAAGGCAGGATGTTTATTATGATTCCTCTGATCAGGCTTCTGTTTCCTCAGTTTCTTCTTCTGATCAGGAATATTCTTTCCCTCCTTATGAGGATTCTGATGCTGAAGAATCCATTCCTTCAGCTTCTCCTGAGGATTTCTCTTTTGGGGAAACTTTGCGTGAAATGAGGAAACATTTCCACTGGGAGGGACAGGAGTATTTGGAATCCAAGAAAAGACTGAGGGATTTTCTTCTTCCCCAACATAGACCCCCGGCTATTCCTCCTGTTTTGGATATTGTGGATGATGATTTTGAGGCTAACTTAACCCCTGACTCTCTTCCTCCTGCTCCTGTTAAGCCTGATAGATAGATATTACAGGGTTCCTGGGTTCCTGATTCCCATCAATTTTTATACAAGAAACCTTTTGCTGACCCTGAAACCATTTCTCGGGGTCCTAAGGAAGTTAAGGCCGCTTCTGACAAAAATCCCATTCCTACTGAAAAGGATTCTCGATCCTTAGAAAGATGGGGCAAAAAGGTGTACACTTCTGCTACTTTGCCCATTAGGGCTTTAAACTGTCAGTTTCATATGCTTAAATACCAACAATTTCTCTTGTCTGTCTTAAAACAAAAGTTTACTTCCATTTCTGCCTGTGCAGATGATAAGGAATTACATGACTTATTGCATGCCACTGAACAGGTTGGGAAGCATGGTTTACACTGTGGATTTGATGCCTTGGAGGCTTCTTGTAGGGCTGCGGCCTCTGGCACAGTCATTAGAAGACATGCATGGCTAAAGGAACAAAATTTACCTGAACAAGTAAAGGCTAAATTATTGGATGCTCCTGTTCAGCATAATGTTTTGTTTGGATCTAAAGCTGAAGAGGTGATTAAAAAGATGGAGTATAAGGCAAAATCCATGCAAACAGTTAAAGATTTCTTACAAGTACAGCCACCTAGATTTAGCAGGAATTGGCCTTCAAAAAATTGGTCCTTTCCCTCTTCAGACAGGCCTCAGAGGGGTAGATATAGACGCTCCAGAGGGAGGCCTCAAACACATGCTTATAGACACAGTGGACTGCTTCCACCCCTAGGGGAGGAGAGGACCGGTCACAATCTCAAAGGAAACAAACTCAATGACTCCCTCTGTTGGGCTACAGGAACGTCTTGCCTGGAAGCCCCTCTCGGAGGAAAACTCTTTTTTATCAAAATTGGACTCCAATAACCCAAGACAAATGGGTTTTGGATGTGATTTTAAGAGGTTACAAATTCCATTTTCATACCTTGCCAAGGCCAAGTGGATGGCCAGACCTTCCAAAACATCAATGGACGGAGGCCTTAAACCAGGTGGAAGCTTTTGGCTATGAATGCCATAGAACTGGTTCCTCTTTCAGAGATGGGAAAGGTTTTACTCTAGGCTCTTTCTAGTCCCAAGGAAGCAAAACTCATGGAGACCCATTCTGGATCTGTCTGTCTTGACCACCTTTCTAGAGATTCCAAAATTCAAGATGCTTACTCTACAGCAGCTACTTCCAATGCTGTCCAAAGATGCATGGATGGTAACTTTGGATTTAAAGGAGGCATATTTACACATTCCCATCGGGCAGGATCGCAGAAAATACCTCTGGTTCAAAGCCGGATCGAGGCACTTTCAATTCTTTGCGCTGCCCTTTTGGATTGTCTACTGCACCCAGGGTCTTCAAATGCCTGGCTCCAGTAGTAGCTTACTGCAGACTCAAGGGAATTCAAATTTACCCTTATCTGGACGATTGTCTAATTCAGGCAGACGGCAAGGATGTCTTACTCCAGCATCTAGAATTTGTACAGAACCTCCTCAAGTTCTGGGATTCTCTGTAAACATAAAGTCAAATTTGACACAATCACAACAGAACTTTTCTGGGTGCTCTTCTAAACACTACAACCCAGATGGCATTTCTGACATCCGGCAAACAATTACAGCTGGCTTCAACTTTCAAAACCTTGGCAACTTTAACTCCACTATCTGCAAGGAAATTCCTGCAGGCTTTGGGTTACATGGCCTCCTGCATCCTTCTCGTACCATATGCCAGACTACACATGAGGAAAATACAGTGGTACCTAAAAAGTGTATGGTCTCAGCATTGCCACAGTTTAGACATACTGATCTCAGTCGCCCCTTTCCTTCAAAAAGGGAAATTTTTTTGGTGGTCCAGGGCTTGTGCACTAAAAGGGAAACCCTTTCGTCTGCCTCCTGCCACTCAGATTCTAACCACGGATGCCTCAGATTATTTCAGGGCAATTGTCTGCAGGACCTTTGGACAAAGGATCAGAAGCACCTGCATATCAATTTTAAAAGGGAAAAGTTAGCCGTTCAGAAAGCTTATTGGCCTTCAGGAATCTTTTACAACCAGGACAACTACTAACGGACAGACAACACCACAGTTATGTGGTACATAAACAAGCAAGGGGATCTCATTCCTACCCCTTTGCAGACTAGCCATGGATCTATGGAACACAGCTCTAGCTTGCAATCTGGATCTTCAAGCTCAGTTTCTACCAGGGAAACAAAACTCCTGGCAGACAGTCTGAGCAGAAACCTTTCAGATCCCACGAATGGATGCTGGACACCAAAATATTCAGGATGATAACAGCAGTCTGGGGTTTTCCTCACATAGACCTCTTTGCATCCCATCTCCAAACATCAACTACAGAATTTTTGCACCAGGACTTTCCACAGAGAAGCTTGGAAAGTGGATACCCTGTCATTCAGTTGGAGGAACCTCTCGGGATATGCCTTTCGCCACTTCCCCTTCTTCCACGGGTTTTATTGAAGATAACAGGACAAGCCCAAGATGATAAACTTGCTGCTCCAAATTGGCCTCAGCAGTTTTGGTATCCAACTCTAAAAACCTATGTCTGTTGCCCCTTGGTTTTACTCAGTCTCAGAACCTTCTGTCCCAGCATCAGGGTCAGGTTCTACAGTCATGTCAGAACTCTCAGCCTGGCGGCCTGGTTAATCCAGGGCCTTTGATTTTTCTTTCTGCCCAAGCAGGTTATGGATGTCATTTTAGAAGACGCCTAGCACTAGAAAATCTTATGCAGGAAAAGGGAAAAAGATTTTGTTCCTGGATGCAGGCTCAGGATTCTGATCCTCTTCTTCCTAACATTACTTTAATTTTACTTTACTTGATAGATCTCTTACATAAGGGTCTTTTTTCTTCCATTAAGATACATGCCTCTGCTATTTCTGCTCATTATAATATGGACCCTCCCATCTTTTCCCACCAGCTCATGAGACAGATGTTCTTCATCTCACATTGCTGCAGTCCTGACACTTGGGTAGTCCGCTGTCCCAGTCCCAAAGTATAAGGCTGGCTCGGTCAAGCGCTTGTCGGACGTCAGGGTACAAATGCGCATGACCGTCATTTCCTCAGTCTTTTTTGCCGCATGGTCCGATGCAGAAGCAGTTTTGCAAGTGCAGGTTGGCGTTCTGAGATTTTCCGAAGTCGGAGTTTCAGACGAATCAAGTTGGCTAAGTACCGTTGGATTATTTTGGTTTTCTTGCCTCAGTATTTTCGGATGTCAGAAAAAGTGAATAACTGTATTCTTGTGGGAAACAGATACCTCGGGATTACCATACCTTGTGTATACCTTAGGGCCTGAGCACGCGTTGTTGGCTTTCTTGTGCTAGATTTAACAACCTATAAGAAAATTAGATTGTGCCAGGTTAGTTTTGGGAACTGTAATTATAAGATGCCATGCTCCCCGGCCTTTGTCAAAAAGCGCAAGGACAAAACAGCAAAGCCTAGGTGGGAAAAACCCATCACTCCCGGGTTTTTTAGAGGCTGGTGGAGCCAGAGGTTCAGCCAGAAATTTCTTTGGAATCCCAGGGAGAGACTTTATTAAATGTGACCTCTCAGGAGGTAGGCCAGGCAGAAGGGGCCTCTCAGGTAGCTCTTCTGCCCTCCCCTTTCCCAAGGTGGTTAGGCCCTCCTGCTGTTTCAAAGGGTTCTCCCAGGGGCAGGCCAGGTTTTTTTCAGGTGTTACCCTAGTTCTTCTGGCTCTGTATCTAAAAGCATATGCTTAAATGGCAGAAGATTTGATTACAATGATTAGAGGTTCTATGCCCCTCCTGATAAGAGGCCTAGGGTGGAACCTGAGCTTGGGAGTTTTGAGCAGTGTTGGGTGCTTCTGAGTCTTGACTGAAGACTTGCAGGAGTATTCCCTTACTGATTCTGATGTAGATGATTCTACTCTGCTTCTCCTCCTGAGGATTTTCATTTTCAGAGACTCTTCATTCCATGAGGGAGCATTTTAAATGGGAAGGTCAGGATTTCTGATTCCAGGAAAGGCTTAGGAATTTTGTTTCTTCCCAGCATAGGCCTTTAGCTATACCTCCTGTTCTAGATGTGGTGGAGGATGTTTTTTCAGAGGCTTCTCTGAACCCTGATTCTTTGCCTCCTGCTCCAGTTAAACCGGATAGGTATTATAGGGTGCCTGAAGCTCATAAGTATCTTTTAAGAGTCGTAGGGCAGACCCAGGAACTGTTTCTCAGGGGCCTAAAGGTGTTAAGGCTTGTGTTAAAAATCCTGTTCCTCCAGATAAAGAGGCAAGGGCTTTGGATAGATGGGGAAAGAAAGTGTATACTTCTTCCACTTTGGCCATGAGAGCTTTGAATTGCCAGTTTCACATGTTGAAATACCAAAATTATCTCCTTTCACAATTAAAGTCTAAGGTAGATGCTTTGGGGGAAGGTATTGAGTGTAAAGAGTTGCAGGATTTAGTTCATGTTTCTGAACAGGTGGGTAAGCATTCTTTGCAATGTGGTTTTGATGCTGTGCAGGCCTCTTGAGGGTGGCTGCCACTGGTTGTTCTTGAGGCACGCCTGGTGGAGGGATCAGAACTTAGCTGAGCATGTGAAGACAAGGATTTTAGATGCTCCTTTGCAATCTGATGTGTAGTTTGGTTCGCCTGTGCAAGCAGTTCTAAAGAAAATGGAAGACAAGGCTAAGTCTATGCAGACTGTTAAAGATTTTTTGCAGGTTCAGCCTCCAAAGTTTAGTAGAAATTGGCCTACCAAGGGTGGACATATCCTGCTTATGATTCCCAGTCTAGGGGTAGGTCTAGACGTGGTAGGGGCAGAGCTCAAGGTTCTTTTAGGCCTAGAACAGGGAGTTCACCTGCTCAGTCTTCTGGTGAGGGCAGGGTCAGTCCTTTAAAACAGACCCAATGACCTGCCTTTTCAGCTGCCAGAATCGTCTCGTCTGGCAGCAGGTTTGGGAGGAAGGTTGGCACTTTTCAAAGAAAATGGGAGTTGGATTACGGAAGAGAGATGGGTATTGGATATCATTCACCACGGTTACAGGTTTTATTTCCATACCATGCCTCCTTTCAAAGGCATGCCAGACATTCCTCCTCAACAAAGGAAAGAGGCTCACAAGCAAATTTCTCTGTTACTCCAAATAGGGCTATTCAGCCGGTTCCTGTGCCAGAAAGGGGCCTAGGATTTTATTCACGCCTGTTCCTAGTACCAAAAAAGGGGAACACGTGGAGACCAATTTTGGATTTATCTATCCTCAACACTTATCTGGACATTCCCAAGTTCAAAATGTTGACGTTACAACAGCTTTTACCTCTGCTGGGCAAAGATCATGGATGGTAACTTTGGATCTCAAGGAAGCTTACCTTCATGTTCCTATCAGACTGATTTGCAGGAAGTATCTGGTTCGAGCTGAATTCTCATTATCAGTTCTCTGCATTGCCCTTTGGCTACACCAGAGTATTCACAAGGTTCTGGCTTATTTTAGGCTAAAGGAATACAAATCTATCCTTATTTGGATTGCCTGATTCTGGCTCAAGGAAGGAAGTGCTTCTTCAGCATTTGGAATATGTGATAGCAGTGCTAAGATGCCTAGGATTGAGAAAGTCAGTCTAGTACCCTCTAAGACATGTGCTTTCTTTGACTGAATACAGCACAGATGGCCTTTTAACCCGGACAAACGAATCTTTCTCTCTTCCATCAACTATCTCATCAGTCGGCTGACTGCAAGGACAGTCCTTCAAGCCTTAGGGTTCATGGCATCTTGTATTCTGGTGCTTCCCATGCCAAGACTGCATAAAATGGGAAGCTGCAA
>NW_025058852.1:0-6009 GCF_019279795.1 Protopterus annectens
CCCTTTTTTTAAAAAAAACTTTTAAAAAAAAAAATTTTTTTGGGGGGAAAATTTTGGCCAAAAAGTTTTTTCAAAATCAAAAAGAAAAAAAATTTAAAAAAAAAAAACCAAAAAAGGAACCCACTAAAAAAAAACCCCTCAAAAACCACTTCTCCCCTGCAGTTCTAATTATAATATATTCAGCTTTATTAAAGTACCAAACATGCTGAAAGTAGAAATCTATGTGATGCCCCACTTGTAAAATGTTTCTTATCCAAAAGGGCCTGCTTGCTGACAACTTGTTTCATGGGAAAACATGATAAAAGTAAAAATGAAAACAAACAAAACAAGCTCAAGATACATTGGCAAGGATTACTGTATGCAGGTTATGGACCACACACACATGATTGGCATTCTGTTTAGTTTCGGGTAGTCTGTAGAGATAGCTGGAGAGTCTCAACAAGTGTAATGAGCTTTTTGAAATAATGGAGATCCTGTCCTTTAATACCCAAAACCTACATTATCTAGTCAATTATTCTCTGCATGGCAAAAAAGAAAGGCTTTCAATGTTGGCAATTCTTTAACAGTATGCTTATTAAAGCTTACTTGCATCTTACGATTCAGACAAGCTTACCTTATGGTCATTAAAGCATTGCTACTTAAAAACACAGAGCAACAGGCACTTTGAGTAATAAGCATAAATCAACAGTACAAAAATGACAGAAACCAGACCATTCTGCAAAATCAAGGACAGATGAAAAGCCACTGTAGTACTTATGCAGTGTGTCCTCCCCATCCAAGGTAGATACAACTACTCCTTGCCTTGCTTGGACACATCCAGAGTCACTACATGGGCGAGTGGCGTCCAACAAGCATGTCACAATTTGACAACTCTCTGGCTGACTGTGATGGCCCTGACACATTTGTCATACCTCTCAACTTCAAGAGCAAGAAATCTGGACAAAGCCATACACAGAAGTGGGACAAAGGCACAACAATAAGGACAATTTTTAAATATTGCTCTAATAAACTTAGAAAGATAATAGAAAAGGTCTTGCATTAGTATGAATTTTCTGAAGGGTATAAAATCTGAAACTCAAATGTCTGTCATTTTCTAACTTCAGTCTTTAGTGATTTGTCACTAATTTGCCAAAAAAGACAATTTTATGAAAAAAGGACCAAAAAAGTGAAGCAAAAATAAAATAGACACACAATACAGCTTCTACCTGTCAAAAAAGGGGCACTTTAATATTAGTACAGCTACCTTGAGCAGCTGACAAAATAAAATAATCTACATGCATTTCAAGTAATCTATAACTTTGATTATTACAGTTATTTCTTAATTGTAAACCCTCCATGTTTTCTTCCAAAATTGCTATTTTGCGGAGGGGTTATTAGGGGGAAGAACAACATTCTGAGCCAAAATTGGGGACAGTTGAGAGGTTGGCTATGCCTAATTCTATAAAGCAATTTATTTGCATGTACCTCTCAACCTGTTAATGCAGTAAATCTGAACAAGGCCAAATATATTGGGGCACATATAAACAGTACTAAAAATTGCTCTTGTATAAATTGAGACAGTTGATAGAACGCTCTTACTTTAACATGCATTTTATGAAGGTTATGAAGTCTGAAACTTATTATTTAGTGACTTCTAAATCATTTGGGAATTAAAACTACAAATTTTATGAACAACAAACCAAAAAAAGAAGCAAAAATCTATTCATTCTTTGAAAATCTGGACAGTGGGAGGTATAGTTCAGCTGGGCCTGTCTGATTTTGCTGCCCTTCCCCTGACAAAATAATGGTTGAATGGAGCCTCTGCAGCCTTTCCCTTCCATTACTTCTTTAAATTTTATTTTTATTTTACGCAAAACATTAAGTTTTAAAAAGAATGAGTCTCACAATTTCATTCTTCTCTGCCCCCGAAACTACATTCATTGAAACAGCATTGAAACCCACATTCAAAGAAAAAATTTTGCCAGTGGCAGATAAAGATTAATTTTGGGGGTTTTTTACCCTTAAAAAATTTTTTGTACATTTCCCCGTACAAAAAATTTTTTAAAAAGGGGTGTTTTAAATTTGTTTTGAACATTTTTTCCAGTAAGCAATGAAACAAAACATATGCACCCATAATGGCAAAACTGCCCAGTTGAGAACATTTATCATAAAAAAGTCTACTCAGACTTCCACAGTCCACCATTATTAGTAAATATACACAATTCTACAGTCCACCATTATTAGTAAATATGCACAATTCCACAGTCCACCATTATCAGTAAATATGCACAATTCTACAGTCCACCATTATCAGTAAATATGCACAATTCTACAGTGCACCTTTATCAGTAAATATGCACAATTCTACAGTGCACCTTTATCAGTAAATATGCACAATTCTACAGTCCATATTCAGTGAATTCAGTTCTTGCCATAGCTGTCAACCTTAGCACAAAACCTGCGAAGCCAATAATGGGGGAATACAGTCCCAAAAATAGGGACAAATTTAAAATATTCATCTTATAAACTTAGAAAATTGTAAGAAAAAAAGGTTGTGCTACTATGTATTCTGAAGAACATGAAGTTTGAAATTCAAATGCCGGTCAATTTTACTGCGGACAGAACAAAAACAATTTTCAGCAGAGGCGGATTAATACTGCAGACACGTCTTTGTAAAATGGCAGGGCATCAGAGCAAATCCACACAAACACAGGGAGGAGATGCAGACTCCACACAGAAACCACCCCAACCAAGAATCAAACCAGAAAACTTACAGCTGTGAGGCAACAATACTACCACTGCACCATCAAATCTGCAAGGAATTAAACATTCAGAAACCTGAAGTCTGAAATTCAAATGCCTGTCAATTTTACTGCGGACAGAACAAAACAATTTTCAGCAGAGCGCGGGTTAATACTGCAGACACGTCTTTGTAAAATGGCAGGGCACCAGAGCAAATCCACACAAATACAGGAGGAGATGCACACAGAAGCCGACCCAACCAAGAATCAAACCAGAAAACCTATAGTTGTGAGGTAACAATACTATCACTGCACCATCAATTATACAAGGAATTAAACATTCAGAAACCTGAAGTCTGAAATTCAAATGCCTGTCAATTTTACTGCGGACAGAACAAAACAATTTTCAGCAGAGACGAGGGATTAAAACTGCAGACACATCTTTGTAAAATGGCAGGGCACCAGAGCAAATCCACACAAACACAGGCAGGAGATGCAGACTCCAAACAGAAGCCACCCCAACCAAGAATCAAACCAGAAAACCTATAGCTGTGAGGCAACAATACTACCACTGCACCATCAATTATGCAAGGAATTAAACATTCAGAAACCTGAAGTCTGAAATTCAAATGCCTGTCAATTTTACTGCGGACAGAACAAAACCAATTTTCAGCAGGGATTAAAACTGCAGACACGTCTTTGTAAAATGGCAGGGCACCAGAGCAAATCCACACAAACACATGGAGGAGATGCAGACTCCACACAGAAGCCACCCCAACCAAGAATCAAACCAGAAAACCTATAGCTGTGAGGCAACAATACTACCACTGCACCATCAAATACACAAGGAATTAAACATTCAGAAACCCTTAAGTCTGAAATTCAAATGCCTGTCAATTTTATTTAACATTTTTTAATCAGGACAGTCTGACTTGGAACAAATAAACAATTTTCAGCAGAGGCCCAGGAAGAAATAATGCAGACATGTCTTTGTAACATGGGAGGACACAAAAGCAAACCCACACAAACACAGGGAGAAGATACAGACCCACAAAGAAGGAACCCCAGCCAAGAATCAAACCCAAGAACCTGCAGCTGTGAGGCAACAATGCTACTACTACACCATCAAATATCAAGCATTGCAACATTTACAAACCACAGATATTATGAGGAACAGATCAGATCGAATATGAGGCAAAAATCTGAAATTTTTTTACAAATGGTGGTGGGTAGGGAACTCAAGTCTTTAACACCTGCATACAGGGTACAGGGTTCAAGCCTGAGGCATTCCACCACCATAAGCACCTGGGGCATTTTCACACACACACACACACACACACACACTCTCTCCAGTAAAGCACAAGCACCATTCACTCCAGTAAAGCACAAACACACACACACACACTCCAGTAAAGCACAAGCACCATACACAAACACACACACACACTCCAGTAAAGCACAAGCACCATACACAAACTCCAGTAAAGCACAAGCACCATACACAAACTCCAGTAAAGCACCACACACACACACACACCAGTAAAGCACAAGCACCATACACACACAAATAAACATTGCAGTCTGGACGCGACCCATAATCCTGGCGGGTCTGTGCACTGTAAAAGTGCACAGATGTCTCCTTGTGTCCCCCTATGGGGACGGCCGGACTGCCTTGAGCATGCGCATAGACCGACAGTATCTTTCTTTTTTTATTTTTGAGGGGGCTGCAGTCCGGCAGCCCTATGCCACGAGCCGCCCCTGTTTAATGCTAAGTCTGTTTTCATTGTGAGACTGCATTGCTTTGTTTAGCAGATGTCTCAGTGTTTGTGCTATAAAATGCAAAATAATACTTTCAAATGAAGTCCAAATCATTGTAAAAGTAAAGCAGTATGCACATTAGTATTTATGGTAAATGGGGTGAAATAGCGAAGTAATGGTTCATTGGAATGGCTGCAGGGGGGAGGCGCCATTCAACCATGATTTTGTGAGGGGGAAGGGCGGCAAACTCAAAGACAGCCCCGGCTGAACTATACCTCTTAACTGTCCAGATTTTCACAGAATGAATAGATTTTTGTTTCTAATTTTTGGTTTGTTCCTCATAACATTTGTGGTTTTCTGGCAAATCATTTAGGAATTGAGTCACTAAATAATGACAGACACTGAGTTTCAGACTTCATAACCTTCAGAAAAATGCATGCTAAAGCAAGACCTGTTATTCTATCAACTGCCTCAGTTTATACAAGAGCAATTTTTAGTACTGTTTATATGTTCCCCCAATATATTTGGTCTTGTCCAGATTTCCTGCATTAACAGGTTGACAGGTACATGCAAATAAATTGCTTTATAGAATTAGGCATATCCAAACCTCTCAACTGTCCCTGATTTTGGCTTAAAATGTTCTCTTCCCCTAATAATCCTTCCATAAAATGGCAATTTTGGAAGAAAACGTGGAGGATTTACAATTAATAAATAACTGCAATCATCATTGTTATAGATTACTTTTATTACAAAAATGCATGTAGATTCTTTTATTTTGTCAGCTGCTCAAGTTAGCAGTACTAATATTAAAAAGTGTCCCTTCTTTGACAGGTTCCCAGTGGTATTGTGTGGCTATTTTATATTTTTGCATCACATTTTTGGTCCACTTTTCATAAAAGTGTGTTTTATTTGGCAAATTAGTGGCAAATCATTACAGACTAAAGTTAGAAAATAATGACAGGCATTTGAGTTTCAAATTTCATGCCCTTCAGAAAATTCATACTAATGTAAGACCCACTATTCTATTATATTTCTAAGTTTATAAGAGCAATATTTAAAAATTGTCCTTATTTTTGCGCCTTTGTCCCACTTCTATGTATGGCTTTGTCCAGATTTCTTGCTGTGAGGTTGAGAGGTATGGCAAATGTATCAGGGCCATGACAGTCAGACAAATATATTTCAAATTGTGACATACTTGTTGCACCCCACTCCCCCATGTAGTGACTCTAGCTGTGTCCAAGCAAGGCAAGGAGCAGTTATGCAATGTAAATGTGCAGAGTATCCCCCCAGCGAAGGTAGACACAAGTACTACAATGGCTTTTCATCTATTCTTCATTTTGCAGAATGTTCTGGTTTCTGTTATATTTTATTCTGTTGATTTATGCTTATTATTATTCAGAAAGTGCCTGTTGCTCTGTGTTTAAGTACCAATACTTTAATGACCATCAGGTATGCTTGCCTGAGATTGTAAGATGCAAGTTTTAAAATTTAATAATATAACCTTTTTAAAATACTTACATCTAGATAATGT
>NW_025058853.1:0-5632 GCF_019279795.1 Protopterus annectens
TTTTGTTTTTTTCCCACTGTCTGTGTAGAGCAATGCATTTAGGCTAGTCTCACAGTACAGTTGAAATGTCCTTCTTTGGTAATCCTGCTGATGTCATTCAATGTAAATACACCTTTGGGAAGAAGTACTTCACTAATGTCTGGGCATGTACTATAACTGTGTAGTGTTGTAGTGCAATAAACTAGTTAGGTAGGGGTTCAACTCCCAGACATGACAGGTGTGTGTGTTTGTCACTCATGTAGATGGTTGTGAGTGTTGACACCTGTGGGCAATGTGGAGAGTTTCTTATTTCTTTTATGGTAGCCTACTATATTCACAGTCAACCATACAGGGATAACAGATGTAAATTAGCTGAGAGGCTGGGGTGCAAAGCCATACCCATATGTGACATCAAGGCCACCCTGTTTGGCTGTATGCCATATTACAGATGTATAATGTGTGGGCCTCTAAACCCCATTAACTCCATGGGGGCATGTGTATTGTTAATCTGCCATTGCTATCTAGATGTATGGCCATATATACCATATAGATTTATATATCTGCTAATATAAATATAACTATATCCGTATACACCTACATAGATATATATCTGTGTACACATATTAACGTGCTGTGTATGTCATATATGTAGACACATATATGTGTATTGGCATATGCATGTATATATGTGCATATATTATGTATAGTTTATATTTTAAATATTTTATATATATATATATATATATATATATATATATATATATGTATGTATATACATATCAAGATATGTTGTATCTGTTTAGATATTAATATGTACACACGTACATCTAGATGTTGGTATACATTCTCTGTACTGTTGCATGACTGGACCGGATGATATGTTTCTGCAAACATCAAATCACTTTGTATCTGTCATGGCAGTGTAAATCACTTTGTCTATGGTTGATTCTGGTTTGAGACTTGCAAGAGCTGTTTATTTTGTTCTGGGCAGAACACTGCCCATTGGATTGATTAAGGCACTTTAAGCAGTTGTAAGCAGGTTTGCATGAGCTAAGCAATACTACATAGGTTAAGCAATTCAGAGCTAAATGAGTATAAGTAACTGTAACCAGACTTTGCAGTGCTTACCTCCGTGCAAACCTGTGTACAACAGCTTTAAAGTGCCTTAATCACTCTGTATCCATGGGCCCTTTCTGCCTAGCAACAAAATAACAAATTCTGCTAGCTTGAACCCAGGACCATACATACCTTTGCCAAAGTGATTTATTAAGCCATCTCAGATATACATATTTTGCTGTATTCACATATCATCCAGCCCAGTCATTCAACAGTACAGGGAATGTATTCAACATGTGATATGTTTTGTGAAATATTAATGTCTAAACAGATACAACATATGATATGTTATATATATATATATATATATATATATATATATATAAGACATATTAAAATGCAGATATTTATATCTATATAGGTATATACTGGACATACATCTGTGAGTGGAACATAGCAGAAACATATATGTCCACATGCACCATTAATGGGTTGACAGGCACAACAACATCGTCATGCCGAATAGGTATTCCCCACAGTCAAACGTCTCCCAATATACTCCAACTGTTGCAGATCCCATAACCAGGACCTTACATGGGAAAGGGGACAAGATGTTAACAATGCTCCAACCCACCTGTTTATGTCAGGCTGGTATCAGTAACATATCATGCAGTACAGTTAGGCTCATAATGACTCCCATTTTGCAGTCATCTGTTACCTTTGTTAGCCAGAGTACTGTTGGCCTGTACTTCAGAGATGTAGATGCCAAACAACAGTGGTCCCAGGACTGAACCCCTGAGGTACTCCCTTGTCATTTGGGGGATGGATTTGGAGTCAGTTACACCTGTTTGGGTTCTGTCAGTAAGCCTTTGGCAAACCATCGGGGGTTTGGGGATGTATGGCGGATTAGTATGTTAATCTATGTTTCCAGACTGGGATGGTGTGAAGGGCACCCCATAGGCTTTGTGGACCCCCCCTTTTAAAAGCTATGCAGACTGAGTCAAAGCAAATAGTTTCAGGAGACAAGACGGGCCCCTCCATGAGCCCAATCTGTGGGGGGTCCAGTGTTTGAGGTTGCCATGTCTGCGTTCAAAACATCCCTGATAATGCATTCCATGGCCATGCAGATCAGGCCGTCAGACTGAGGGACATAGTTCCAGGGACCCGGTGGACCCCCCTTGTGGAGTGGGATAACTGCAGCTGTGCCCACTCAGTGGGCACCAGGCCTGATGAGGCTATGATTACACATGACAGGTGTTGCCATTCCATTTTGTAGTTCTTTAGTAAAAGCCCAGGATGTCATCTGGTCCCATGATGCTGTTTTTGCTGGGGGTAGTGTGTTTTCTGCCTGTGGGGCCCTGATTACTGGGCAAGGGACCCACATATTGACATGGGCTTTGGGGGTGAGGGGGGTGAATGTGGCACTAAATCAATCTGCCAGGATATTGGCACATTTGGAGCAGTCTATGTAATGCCATTCTGTGCAGCTCAGAGCACTTCTGAGCATTGTTGAATTTGGACATAACTATAGAATGCTGTGTGGTTTTGTGGAATTGGGCATTTTAGTTACATAACCAGCTTTGGAGGATTGAGGATCTAAATCTTACTGGGGCGGGAAAAGGAGTTGTTTGCATCCTTGGATTATCCTTTTTCTTCAACAGTTTTCCCATCTGTTGTATACTCTGTTAATGCAGGAGACCACCAGACTGGCTTGATTTTTGGGGGTGAGCATCGTGGTTCTATGTGGGATGTCAGGAATCATGCACAAGTGGCTGTGCTCATACAGTGCCTTATGCAGGATTCATCAGTTGAACTGTCAGCTCCTGTCTCCATGGGTGTCACAAACATTGTCACTTTGCCTTGAGTAGCATGAAGTTGGTTAGATATATACTTTCCCTTTTCCCTTTCAGTTTGATTACCCCATGGTGGGATTACTTTGGTGGAACCGCATTTCCATGTAGTGTTGTGATGGCTTAGTGGTTAGTTACGGGATTTAACAGTTCCTGGGTTCATGCCCCAAAAGGCGGGTTATTTTTTCTGGCCAGAAAAATAATGCATAATAATTAGGGCATTTAGGTTAGTCACACTCAATAAATTCAAATCCCCTACTTTGGCAACCCCGGATGTCAATCACAGTACCCCTTTTGGGGGAAAGAAACTCCAGCAATGTCTGTGTGTTTACTATAACAGCATAATGGGGTTTGGATATGAACTCTGGTGGGGGGTTCTATTCTCACACATGGGAGTTGTGGATGTTTTTGTGTCTGTTCCTATGCCAGGGGCAATGCATGGGCTAGTCACACTCACTACAATTTCCTACTTTGGCAGTCCTGCTGATGTCACTCACTGTGAAAAACCTTTGAAAATACTCCAGTAATCTCCATGTTTTGTTCTAAAAAGCATAATGCTGTAGTGTAATAACTAGTTGGTGGGGGTTCTAATCCCAGATGTGTGTTTTTTCTTAATGTTTGATGTTTTGTTTGTGTCCTGTGGGTGGTTGTGAAAGTGTAACAACTGGACCCAATGTTGAGGGGTTTTAAAATTTCTTATATGGTGCCCTAGCAAAAACACAATATCCACCTGCAGGGATAACAGATGTGATATCAGTACATAGTCAGTCGGGTTCAAAACCCTGGACTGGTAGGGTGTGCAAAACATGCTTACCTTTACTCTCCCAACCCACCCCGACTTATCTTTGCCTCTGTCTGCCTCTCTCACTCCCTCTGGTGGATGTGGAGACACCTGTTTGTTTGGCAGGGGATTTTATTGTCAGTGATGCTCATGATCAGCTGATGGCCTCTGCGATTACACCCTCCTCTAACTGATTGCATGTGGAACAGCTGTGGTAACATTCCCATAGCCAATTTCATGGGAAAAACACTCAATATCTAGGAACATCATGTTGGTGTTGGGCCTTTTCATTCATTGAGCAGAAAATAGATCTGTTGTTTGGCAAACAGCATCACAAAGGATTGGGGACTTAGACAACATACACTGTGGAAACAGGCCAACACACAGGAGGGGGTGTGCCTGTTTACTACAGACTGTAATTTCTGCTATACTGCAGTTGGGTACTATTGGTTTAACAGGGTGTGGGGGATATGGCTGTCCTACATGTTTTAATACTTGTCATGTCAGTGCTATGTTTTTAGGAATCCCCATCTGTAGGGTCATCTCAGACTGGGCAGTGTGTGGTGCCTTGTGTTCCTTGTGTTACCCACAGGCACCTATCCCAACTGCAGAAGGTAGTGTGAGGGATCAGTAGATGGTGACAGCCAAATTACTGACGTCATATCCCCCATAGGCATATGTTGCATCAAACCCTTTGACAGGAAATGTTTAGGTCATCACAGGGCATGTCAATATTGGGCCTGTGTTTTGCCTCCAGCCACAACCCTGTCAACCTTTTTACATATGTCATAGTAGGGGTGCATATGTTTGTACACCATATTCATTGCCATATCTGATAAAGTGAGATATCAGACTGCTACAGTTATGTATAGTAGGGGTTATATTTGAGGACATAGCCTGGGCATTCTGTGGTGTGTGTACAGTACTGAGGTATGTGTAAGTCTGGTAATTGTTCACAGTGTGTTATAGTGCATATGTACCTTGGCCTGTGTGAGACTGTGTTTGATGTCATTGTTCTTGGTCCTGTTCTTCTGATGTTACATTCTGCTCCACTGTATGTCACCCTTCAGCTTACATGTTTGTAGGCAAACACACACATTCCCCAAAACCCCAGACAGCCCGGACCACACTGTGTAGCAGCCCAGTATATGTAGGGTTGTTGTGTGAGTGGCTCATATGAGGATGGTTACATCAGATAGTCCTATACTGTAGTAGCTAGCTTACCATATGTGGCTTGGCTGTGTTCACATTGGTTGTGGTTATGCACTTTCACACAGGTGTCTGTTACTCTGTGATGCAACATGCCTGTAGAGCCTGCTACTATGCAGGTACATGTGTATTCCCAAGGAGATGTAGCCCAGGTTAGTCAGGTGTAGCTTTCACTGTGCTTTGTTACATGCCTAGCAGCTTACTGTACTTATCCAGTGAGATGTCATGTCCAGATACTTGCCAGATGTACTGCCGGGGCCCCAAAAAGTCATTTTGTCAGACAAAGCAATCTGTTCAGATGTATGTCAGTAACTAGTGGATAGTATGTTTGGCACCTCTGTACCAGTGGTTATTATGTGTCAGGACAGACAGGGGTGTAAAGCATAACCTATGGGGGGAAATGTATACCAGTATGTATGTGTTATACCCATCTACATGGCTGTTAACATCCACATTGACAGGCCTGGTCCCATGTCTTGCATGAAGAGGTTCTGTGTATACCCTGGAAATGACCAGTGTGTCAGACTTTCACATATATTGGGCCCTATTGCAGCTGTAGTCCACAGGGTTACCTAGCAGTGGTACTGTACTATGATGACCTTTGGATGCTGTAAGTAGCCAATGGGCGTTAACAGCAGATGTGGCCTCCCACACACCATTTCTGTGAAGACAATCCCTATTACAGTAGCAATAGCCCACAAATATACCTGCACTACATATGACATCCCTTGCACTGAGAGATTGGGACTATTGGGGC
>NW_025058854.1:0-5503 GCF_019279795.1 Protopterus annectens
TATTAATTTGTATTAATTGTATATTAATTTTTTATATGGTGTCAGTTTCATAGTATTTCTAATAGCTGATTCCCTATGATTGTCTGTTATGGTATTACCTTTTCCTTCCCAAAACTTTGAGAAAAGTATTGTATTTTGATATTTAATTTTTGCTATTAATTTATATGTATTTGAGAGCATTTTCTTTTTATTTAATAGCACATTTTGATTTTTTTGTGCTAATTTGACATCTTGCTCAATTACATTGATATGTTTGGTTATTATACTAAGTACAGGATTTGTATAATTATCACTTTATAATTATTGTTTGCTCTAAGTAGGTTTATTATATTATCCATTGAGAGGTTTTGTATTTGGTAGAAGTCCCATACTGTATAATTTTTTTTATTAATGGGTATTTATCTAGGTTTACCATGGAGTTTGCTAATTTTATATCTGGGTTGTTATGTATTGGTTGTAGCAGAGTAATCGTGTCTTTAAGATTTATTGATATCAATAATTTATTGAAAATTTCACAGCTATTAATTAAGATTGGGTGAATTTTAGTTGTCTTAAGGATATATTGATTTAAGAAGGGAATTGCTTTTGGGATAACTTTAGATGTTGTAATATTTTGGTGAAATAATTTAATCCGTAGTGGATACCATTCATTGCCAATTGGGTCATGGTTTGCTATCTGCGTGATGCGACTAGCATTAATAATTTTGTAGTACAGCTGAAAATCAGGAAAGCTGAGACCTCCTTTTTCTTTTGCTAGTATTAGTTTATTATAGTCAAATCTTGTACTTTTTGGGTACCATATGAATTTTGTAGTCGAACCTTTCATCTTGTTGAAGAAGGTAGCTGGAATTTTCATGAAGGTAGTATTCAAATGGTATAAAATCTTAGGCAGTATATTCATTTTGATTATTGAAGCTTTTGATAAGGTATAGAGTTTAAGTTTTTCCCATTTGTTAATGTTACCTATTATATTGGACCAGGTTTTAACTATATTGTTATTCAACATATCTGATTGTGTATGGTTAAAGATTATACCTAAATATTTCAGCGTACATTGCACTTTAACATTTGTCTCCAGAAAATAAAATTCTTTATGTCCCAGGGGGTTAATTGGGTATATAATTGACTTCTTAGGATTAATTTCATAGTTTGATACTAGGGAAAACTTTTCTATGGATGATAGGATTTTATTTAAGTCAGAATTGAGATACTGAAAGTAGATATTGAGATTGTCTGCAAGAGCTGGGTATTTTATTTGGGATTTAGATATTGAAATAAGGTGATGATATGTTCTCTGAGTAATTTGTAGTAATAATACTTCTGTACAGAAATTAAACAGGATAGGTGGGCATCCCTGTCGGGTGCCATTAAGAATTTGTATTGGGTTAGATGTTTTCTTATTAATATACAGAGTTGTAGTTGCTTTACTATCTAATGTTTTGATCATTTCTATGTATTCTTTTGGGAATCCAAATTGAGAGAGTACAAAGAGGAGGAATTTTTGATTGACTCTGTCAAAGGCTTTTGTTGCATCAACTGATAAAGCATATTTTGGGTATTTATCCTTGGCACATAAGTGGGATAGGGCATCAACAGTTAATGTGTTGTCCCATACTTGTCTCTGACTCATAAAGCCTAGTTGTTCAGGTGCAGTTAAAGCTGGGGCTACTTTTTGCATCCTGTGTGCTAAAATTGTTAAAAATATCTTTAAATCTATATTTATCAAAGCTATAGGTATGTAGTTGCTCGGATTTGTGTAGTCTGTATTTGGTTTTGGTATAAGTATAGTTTTGGAATTGTTCAAATAAAGGTCTGATATCCCAGCTTCAATTATATAATTGTATAGCTTTAAAAGTACTGGGGTAAATTGTTGCTTAAAATGTTATTTTAATTCTGACATGTATCCATCAAGACCAGGAGCTTTCCCAAATTTTAAATTCTCAATTGCTTTACTTATTTCCTCCTCTGTCAATGGACTTTTAAGACTATTATATTGCGAGTCATTGATCTGAGGGAAGTCTAAGTTATCCACAAAGATTTGGAAAAGGCTGTCATTAATATGATCTTGTGGGCCATATATGGATTTAAATATTTCTTCAAAAACCCATATTATTTCATTATCTGAGTTATGAATTTTATCTTTATATTTTATTATTTGTATTTTACATGCAGGGTTCCTTACACTGATAAGTCTCACTAGCAATTTGGAAGGGGTCTGAGCCCATTATACATATTTATATAGCATCCTTAGTTCTGTAACTGTATATTGTTGCGTTAGGATCTCATTTAATTGTTTTTCTCATGAGTGGGAGTGTGATTTCTTTGTAATTCTATTTCGATTTGTTTTAGATTGTCCTCTATGTTAGTTATTTTTTCACTTTTTTCCTTTTTGTAGAATTATGCTTTTTGGATGAAGGTACCCCTAGTCGTGGCTTTAAAGGCTGCCCATTGAATATCCAGAGGAGTATCATTATTTACAAGGTTTTCTTTTAAATGAACAATAGAGTTTATAATCTCTTGTTCCACTTCTTTAATTTTCAGCAGGTTTGAGTTTAAAGTCCAGTTTGAGGTATTGTGGGTAGTATATCTCTTTTTATTTTCTGTTATTATTAAATTTATTTTTGAGCAATCTGATATTTATCTAGGATCTAGATTATATTGTACTTCATAAAGAGCAAAGCTTTGAGAAATAAGAAATATGTCAATTCTAGACCAGGTCTTATGGTATGGGGAGAAATATGTGTATCTGCTACTTAGACTGTCTGTGTTGTTAAGTTCAAAACGTTCTATTAATTTGAAGTCATCAAATAATTCTGATAGAAAGGTTGTGTCATGAGGAGACTGAGTGTAATTTTTATTTGCTCTATCTTTGGATGGATTTATTGTTATGTTCCAGTCTGCACCAATTATAATCAGATGTTCTGGGTGCTTTAATAATAAGTTATAGATTTCAATAAAAAAATCAAGCTGATAGTTGCAAGGCCCATATATATTATAAAGTAATAGCTGTTTGTTGTATGCTGGATGTAAACATGTGAAATAGCACCATCTACCTTTTGTATCAATACTATGTTTAATGATGTTCCCTTTAAATGATTTCTTGACTATTATAGCTGTCCCTCTTGATGCGGTACTATCATCAGCTGCTATTATTTGCTAAACCCACTTAGTGTTTTTTTCTGTACCCTTCTCCCATTGTTCCATAGTCATATGAGTTTCCTGCAAAAAGGTTATATCTGACTTCGATTTGTATATAAGGTGCATAACTAGCCTTTTATTTTTAGTGTCTTGTAAGCCATTTATATTCCATGAGGCTATGTTAATCATCTAAGCTGAATATTAATTTGAATAGTCTTTTAGCTGAAATATACATGTGTGCTGTGAGGAGAGTATTTGGCAAAACACTGGTTATTAGTTGATGGGTGTTGGGACAAAATAACATGAGAGGGGGAGGCGACATAACACTCTTTCAGAAATTTCCTAGTGCCTAACCACTTACCACTATCCTCTGAAAGAGAAGGGCTAGTCCAGTAAACACTTGATATAAACATACTCCTAGAATTAAAAAAAAATGAAAATATATACAATTTTAACTATCATACAATAATTATTTTGCATTCCAAAGAACATCACAACATTGCTAGGGTAAACGCTACCCAGCCAGCAAATTAGTTATGAATATAATAGATGTTTTTAACCCAGTTAGGCATTGTGTGTTGCTTATGGCTTGTACTGATCATATACAATATAATATATAACCTTGTAGAAGGTTCCATATGTCTAGCTATATACCTTTTATCTAACCTTCTTTTGAGTGCTATATATAGTACAGGAATAAAAAACCTGACCTAATAGAGCAATGAACTCATTAACTGTAGAGTGTATCATACAATATGGTATGAGCAGGTGATATATACTACCATTCTTATAATTTGTCTAGACAAGCAGATAAAATATAGCTCCTTTATATTCTTCAAATTAAAATGCATCTAATACACATACTATTATCATGACCTTTCTCTAGAACTCCCACTGCTAGTTGATTAAAAAAAAACTGTTGAATGAGCATAAAGTCAGTTTTATTTACAAGAGTATGGCCACAATCCTATGTTATAATGTTTCTTTTCTTCATGAGTAGTTGTATTCTGCAGAGATCTCTTGAACCTTTGCTTTTCTTTTTTTTCCTTCTCTTTCTTTCATTTCTTGTTAAAGTCTTGCTTTTTAGCTTCCATCATTCAAACTGTTAGTTATTTACAAATATGTTCTTCTTCTATACCTACCTTGATTTACTACTGCTAGTGATTTGCGAAGGGTTTTCAGTACCTTGTAGATTATGGACCATGTTGTTTCAAATCCTTAATTGGAGTTGCCTCTTGATTACCAGTATATTAATACAGCAACATACTTCCTGGATGGCAATCTGTTCAAACTGGAGGCTCTCTTAGTGTAGTCACATATTTTCCCGTTTCTTTTTGGGACTTCTAGCCTGCCATAAACTTGATTTGCCTGACATCACTGGTATGAGTTACCTGACATGTGCAACACGAGATCATGGGACGCCTTGATGTGGCTTGAATCTTCCTTGGAAAAATGGCTTTAGAATGCAACAGAAAGCGAAAGCCTAAGGAGCTACTTTCTTCGGTAATATAAAGGTAAACATCCTTTAGAAACTACAAAATAATGTTACAAATATTAGTGATGCCTGTATTTCATCGGATTTAAAGTCATTTACTATTTAGATGCATTTTAAATACTAATAGAGACAGAATTATTGTTACTTACATTTTACTGGTTATTTTGAAGGGATCTCGTTGAATGCTTTTAAGAAAACTGTGTTTGCTTCACCTTTACATTTTGCTTGGTATGTGGATCCCTTGTACTGGAATTGTAAGGAGGCCGGATACTTCATTTGGAATTTTATTTTGTTTTTTATTAAGTATTTACAGAAAGGTAATAGAATTTGTCTCTGTTGCTTGATAGCTAAGGGTAAGTCCTGTGCAATTGTTATTTTGTTACCTTTCCAAATAATTTGTTTTTTAGCTTTACCAGCTTGTATAATCATATTAGCATGTGTTGCATTTAGTATTGATTTATGTAGACTTGCTTTAGGGGGCATTGAAGAGTTTATGATTTTCTTAAGGCTCTGTGGAATCTCTCTAATGTAATATTTTTGAACTGTAGAAGTATGTTGTTCAAGAATATTTCAATGATTTATTTAATTGCATTATGCAGAGAAGCTTGTTTGTAAGCTTCTGGGATACCCCTAATGAGTACATTATTTCTTCTGATCTCAGTTCTAAGTCAATTATCATTTTTGCTGTAGATCAGACACTTTTTCTGTGGGCATTACTTCTTTTTGTTGGATTTTTTTCTATTTTAGTTTCATTCTCTCTACAGTTTTCCTCTCTTCTATTTTCTCTAGTTCAGTTAATAGTTAATCTATATTACTTCCAAAGGCATTTAGTTTTGTAGAAAAATTGTGTATTTCTCTAAATGACATTGC
>NW_025058855.1:0-6742 GCF_019279795.1 Protopterus annectens
GAACCTGCAGAAGCTTCCTGGTTCATTGAAATTGCTATCCTGGAAGACTCCTCTTTCTGGTAGCCATTACTAGCCAGAAGGGTCTCAGAATCCTCGCGCAACTAGCAAAGCCACTGTGAGATTCATTGTTTCATAAAGACAAGGTGTCCTTACGAACCATCCATCCTTTACCCAAAGTGTAGCTTCATGACCAACCTAAATCAAAGCATTGACCTCCTGTGTTTTTCCTAACTTTTCTAACAGGTCTGAACAAAAATTGCATTGCTAGATGTTCATCGTCAGTTAAGGTATTATTTGGATAGAACCAAACAGAGACCTGTAAAAACTGATCAGTTGTTTGATCCTTATGCAGAAAGTGGCAGTGACTTTCAGTTTCAAGGTATCACTCTCCAAGATGGCTAACATCTCTGATTTCCTTTGCTTATGAAATTAGACACCAAAAAGCTGCCTAACAAACCTAAGGCTCACTCCACCAGAGCTTTGGCTACTTCTATAGCCTTCCAAGACAGGCTGCCTATTGACACCATTTCAGCAGCTGCCAGCTTGGGCTACCTCACACTTTCATTTCTCATTTATATGTTGGATTTAGCTTCTCAGACATAGAGCTAATTTTTGGTTCCACTGTTCTCAAAGAGTCTGTTCCGATATAGGCCACACTGGGGACAAAGGTGCTAGGGACGCCTTGGTCCCATCCAGCAAGAATGAAGTATGCGAGATTGACAACTTAACATAGTAGAGGTTATAGCCTTCTTACCAACGTTCCATGTTAGTTGTCTTCTCAAGTATTCTTTTCATTTCAAATCCCACTCCTCCTTCCCTCTAGCCTGGACAGACCTAGAGGAGTTTGATCTGTGATCTCCTCTCTTTCTACCACCTCTATTGTTTTATAGGTATATGCTATTCTGTGCATATTCCTTCATCAGGTTTTCAGGTCACTTTCTTCCCTTCCTTTTATAGAGGTGGCTTTTTTTCCCTTTTCCAGTGATTCTGGAGTTATTTTTAGCTGGGCATAGCTTACAAACGAGATCTGAGGTAATACCGCCTAGCATTGTGGGATATAAAGGGAGCCTCGGAGTCCGGTGGGAACCAACTCTCGAGCTTTAGAGTGGCGAGGAAGGTCCAGAGCCGAGGTCGGCTCCAAACCCATCCAGCAAGAAAGAAGGCGAGAAGAAGACAACTAACATGGAACGTTATGGTAAGAACATAACTTCTATTTTTTGGACGTAAAAATTAACAATAATGTGAATCCAGTAGAGACTAGTGTTCATAGTAAACACAGGTGCATACTAATTGCTATGTACATAGAAAAAGTAAGCATGCACTGCATATATTTTATAGGGTCATGAGAGGTCAGGTTACTCAAGTTAGTAGGCTCAATACAAATTAATTAAAATGTAAAGAACAGAAGCAATTAATGGCTATGGAGTACCAGGAAAGAGGTTATAACTCAGTAGTTATAGAGGGCATAATGAATGAGATATTTAATAGTCGGGGTACTGTAGCTAAACCATTTTTTCAAGTAAAAGGGAGTCAGCAACATAGTACTAATGTGGTTAAACAAAATGATAGAATCAGGTACATAACTACATATAAGAATGGGGGATGTGAAGTGTATAATAAATAAAAATTGGAACATCTTAAGGGCCATGCCTGATCTGCAGCAACTACTGGATGATAGACCTAGGTTTACATACAAGAATTGTGAAAACTTAAAAAGGAGATTGTATTACAAAGACTTTAGGTCTACTGGCAATGACAGAGTAATGAATACGTTTCGGACTTTCCACTGTTTTAATTGTAGCTGCTGCAGGGACATTGTTGCCTCTAATAGTGATACATTCACAGTGACCAAATGAACTTATACTTTTCACTGTTATGTTACATGTACAACTACACACATTGTATATCTGGTGACTTGTGTGAAATGCTCTTGTTTTTATGTTGGGAAGTGTAGTTGGAAGTTCAGAGAACGTATTACTGAGCACAAGTCAGATATACATAGGAACATCCAAGCAATTGCCTTGTGTAAGCATATTCTGGACACACACCTTAGTTATCTGTTTAAATTTAGAGCTATCCATATGGTGCATAAGCATATTGGGGGGAGTGATCTGAATAATACTTTGGAGAATAGCAAATATAGCTGGATCATTAGGTTAAGAGCTGACTCAAAACCTGGCTTGAATAGTGCTGTCAGTATAAAACCTGTATTTGCTAGAAAACAAATGTAGTTTCGTTAATCTTAGTAGATCTGTGTTATTTATTCTTTTTTATATGATTAATTGTATAGTGTAAATATATAAGTTACGCATGTATTGGAATTGTATCTATATGTACTTTTTGCTGCATTGTTTTAACTTTGATATGTTAATTGACAAATGTATTTTATTGTCTGGCTGTTATGTGTTTGATCTACACTACTTTAAACTGGGATGTTGTTTCATGGAATAAATTAACACTGAGGAAGGGTTATTACCTAAAAGCTTTGTTTTGTTAAACAGTTTTGGAGTTTTTAAGTTGGAGTTACTCGTGTTTTGTTTTACAAATGTTGTTATATATTCTAAAGTCTAGGCAACATTACATAAACTATTCAATTCCTACCTTCTCTTAATCCTCATTCATTCTCCAAAACATTTTTCTGCATATATTGTTCCCACAATTTCCATTTATTTCTGTACAATTTACTCCTACCCTTTTATAAAGATCCCAGCCCCCCTGTTCTTTTATCTCTGTTACAATATTCAGTACTTCAAGTATAGCTGGTCTAGATTTTGAATTCTATTTTCTAATAATTGCCTTTTTGTCAGCCACCAGAATTAAACTCAACAAGGCCTTACTATGCCTAGACAATTCAGATCCTGTACCCCAACTAAAAAAAAATAATTTCCTTAGTTACACTTATTTGCTCGCCCAGTATTCCTGACACAGTACTCCGTAGGGCATTTTTAAAGTTTGCCAACTCATTAAACTCCCAAAACATATGTTCCCAGTTACTTCTTCCTTCCCTATCTCACCTCCTACATTTGCCATCTACCTGCCAGAAAGCTATTTGGAATTTGCTTGGGGTATAAAAGTATCTATGTAAACACTTCCAGGAAAAAATCCTAAATCTATTAGACCTTATTGCATATTTAACAGCAATACATATATCCTCCCACTGTTTCTCTGTGAATTGCATATTTTTAAGTGTGGACGTTGTCAGCTCTGCTCATTAACCAGTGACTGACTGTCACTTCAAAGAGCTGGTAAGACAAATGACAGCTGCTCATAGTTTCTGATACTGTGCTTATTTTTGTAGTTACATAAAATAAAACAATTATTTGATAGCCAGAATAAGATTTATTAATTTGGTGTTACAGTACAACTCCTTTGTGGTCTTTATATAAAGATTCAACCGTCAAGTAATTATTTAGAAAATAGTTTCATTTTAGCTGTAGTACAAATCTGATCTCCGGAAGGCACAAGCCTTAGGAAGTAAAACTCTGTGTGGAAAATTAACATGCATAATATCTGCTGTCTAGCCCATGTCATATGCAGGCCGAGACAAATACCTTCATGAAATAATGTGAGATTTGAATAGGAAAAATGGTGGGCCTTTCATGAACTGTGGCAAGGAAACAAGTGTTAATGGGGAAAAAAAAGAGAAGTTATGTTGTTGATCTTCACTAATCCTTTACTGTGGGCTCTGTTCCGAGCCTCGGAACCGATCAGCCATTATTACAGCTCACACCTTCCAAAACTCTTGAGTTAAGCTCAACCCATAGTGCTCCTCACCAAATCACCTCACATCAAGTTTGCAAACAAGAGAGACAGACAAGAAATAACAGATCAGAGGCCTTATGTGAGACTTTGTTCTTTGGAGACATTTGATCCACCAAGAGTTCTTAAGACAGGGGGGCTGAAGGGAGGGAATGTCAAGGATTAGTGAAGATGGACAACACAGATGGAACGTTATGGTAAGACATAACTTCATCTGATGTCAGTCTTCACATAATCCTTGACTGTGGGACAGAGTCCCAAGCTACCTGGATCTGGGAAGGTCTCATGGAAAATATTCCTGAGCACCATTGAGCAGAGTGATGCACATCCCTTAGTGACCAGGTCCAGTTTGTAATGTGTAATAATACACAATAAAGGTATGAGGAGATGTCCATGTTGCCAAAGCACAAATATCTGAAGAAGCTTTGGCATGAAAAACTGCAGATGCTGCTATTGCTCTAATTCAATGGGCTCTAACAGGTCCTGGTGGATGGAGTCCCTTCCTGTCATAAACAAAGGTGATACAGTTCTTAAGCCAATTAACCAGAGTAACTTCAGATACTGGGCACCATAAATTGGCTGAAGAAAAGGAAAGAAATAGCTGGTCAGATTGTTCTGATTTCCTTTGTTCTGTGGAGATAAAAACACAATTGCCTGTGTACATCTAGCAAGTGCAGACAGTGCTTCCCTTTATTGGAAAAATGAGGAAAAAAGACTAGGAGTTGTATAGTCTAGACTGATATTTGCCTCAGAAACAACCTTTGGTAAAAAGGAAGGGTTTGTTCAGAGGGAGACCCTGTCCTTATGAAAGATAAGATAAGGGAGTTTTGCAGGATAAGGCCTGTATTTCAGATATTCTTCTGGAGGAAGTGATAGCTACCAAAAATAAGGTTTTCCAGGACAGGAATTTTAAGTCACAACTTGCTGTTGGCTCAAAGGGTTGACAAACAAGTGAGTGAAGTACCAAATTCAAATCCCATGGTGCAGAGGGATCCTTAAATGGATGTCTGAGCATTGAAGTTCCTTTCAAAAAGGCTTTGCAAAGTTTATGTGACATAAGGGACACGCCATTTAAACCAACATAGAAGTTAGATATCGCAGCAAGGTGCACTCAAAACAGTAGAGGCTGATGCACCTGCCTGAAAAAGTGAAGCCACAAAGTTTATAACTATCAACAGGTGCTGAATATGGGTCAAAATTATAGTCTAGCAACCATTTAGTAAAATTTAGCCACTTGCTATAATTTCCTTGTTGAAGGCTTGTGGTGCACCAGAAAGATGTGTTGGACGGACCGGGAGGTGAGAGAAAGGATTGCTGGCAATCATGGGAACTGGAAAAGCCACACAGTGAGCTTGAGATGCTGCAGATACAGATGAACTAGCCCCTCTGGATGGGACAATTGGTCTGAAGCTGGGTCCAGTATCTAGGGTTCCTGAAGTAAATGAGGCCATAGTAAGGGAAACCAGATTTGTCAAGGCCAAAATGGGGTGATGAGGATGATCCTGTTCTTTGAACTGCTGGCTTGTTTTAGAAACTGACTATTAGGGGAACTGGAGGAGAGATGTACAATAGACCAAGGGGTCAATCGTGAAGGAGAGCATTTCTGGGCGATTCCCTCAGTGGGGGGATAAAAGCAAAGTAACTGCTGCACTTGCTGATCAGAGCAGAGATGAAGAGGTCGCAGCAAGGATGACCCTAAATATGGAATATCTTGTCTACCACTACTGAACTGAGAGACCATTCATGAAACATGAGGAGGGATCTGCTCAGTTTGTCCGCAATCACATTGGAGGTCCCCAGAATGTGCATTGCCACTAGAAAGCGGTTGGAAGAAATTGTTTATTGCCACACTCTGAGTGCTTGTCGACAAAAAGGGTAAGATCTTGTTTATCCTTGCTTGCTGATGTACCAGATTATTGACATATTGTCTGTTTGAATTTCAATCATTCCCAAGGGGAGGGTGTCTTGAAATCCCTGCTATGCTAACAGTCCTTCCCTCATCTCTAGAGCATTGATATGCAAATTGGCCTCCAGCTGGGACCAAGTACCTTGGACTGTCTTTCCCAGATAATGGGCCCCCCACCCTACCGTGGACATGTCCTTCATGGTCAGTATGGCATGGGGTTGAGGAGGGACAATGGGACGGCCTGACAAGATTTTGTTGGAGCCACCTTCCTTGCATTTTGTGGTGATCACAATCATATGGGACATTGGTTGATTCAATAAAGACCACTGGGAGGCAAGAAGCCATTGAAAAATTCCAATGTGATATCTGGTCAGGTGAACTAGAGTGATAGAGGCTGCCACTGACCCTAAAGTCTTGGAATAAGTCTGGCTGTTACTTTCTTGCTACAAATGATCTGGCTGACTTGTGATCTAATCCTATGAAGTCTTTCTAGAGGAAGAGGCAAGATGCCGGTGACTGTGCTGAGCATAGCTCCCATGAATTCCAGCTGCTGGGAAGGTTATAAATGGGATTTTTCATGATTTATAGTGATTCCTAAGCTGGAACAAAGGATAAGAGTATAATCTTGTGTTTTTATGAGTTGATGTCTGGTGGGAGCAGTAAGAAGCCGGCCATCTAGATAAGGAAACACCCAGAATCCTAGCAGTCTGAGGTGAGATGCTACCACTGCTATGCATTTGGTGAACACCCTGGGGGTGTGGTTAGACCAAAGGGCAGGACCCTAAACTGATAGTGACTGGCTCCCAGCTGTAAGCGCAGGAATCTTCTGGACCACTTGTCCAATTTTAAATGGTAATACGCATCCTGAAGATCTACTGAGCACATCCAATAGTCTTTTTCCAAGAATGGAAGTATAGACTCCGGACCACATTTTGGTTGCTAACAGATGCTAAGACTGAGACCAAGTCCAATCTCTTTTTCTTGGGCACTAATAGAAACTGAGAAATCTGGATTTTGGTTGTGGATCCTGATGATCTTTTCAAGCTGTTTAGACAGAATCTGTGTGCTCGAACTTGA